>NC_137608.1:8392772-8687031 GCF_963280865.1 Gymnoscopelus braueri
AACACACGCGCCACATCCCCAACACACACCAGGGTGGCTATGTGCGTCATTTCCGTGTGTCGAAATGTATAGCCCGAGTTACACTTCAGTGGCGAGGGCCATGTCGATGGCAGGCCCCTGAAAAAAAGCAGATTTACAAGCTCACGACACTCTGCTCTGCGGCGCGTCGTGTGCTTGTAGATCTGCTTTTTTCCCCCTGGTGTGCGACACCAGGGGCCTTATCTCAGCAAAGCTTTGCGCGTCTGCGGCCGGCCAGCGCTGGCTGAATGCAGCAGGCTTATTGCCGGCATTAGAGGCTCTCTCCCCTATTTAGTTTAGTTCAATAGAGCTAAGCACATACATCCTGGTCCATCACAGTCTGATCCGGATGCTGGAGCTGCTCCCCCCGCCCCCCCTCCCGGCACACCAGATCCATGCCAGGGGTTTAAATCCCCCCCCATCCCCCAATCCCCCCCCCCCCCCTGCCCCAACCCATACACACACACACACACACACACACACACACACACACACACACACACACACACACACACACACACACACACACACACACAGGGGGCTCTTTTTTCAGGGGCTACTCTGGAGGAAATGATTAGAGTCCATTTCCCCCCTTGGACATCTGATGGCAATAATATGAGCATGGGCATGACCTTCATACCGGTCAACAAACAACGCCGAACACATTGAACGGATTCGTCCGGGGAAAGGAGGAGCGCTATAGTGGTCGAACCCCCTCCGAAATTAAAAACAAAATAGAAATAATAGCCCACTTTGTATGAAATAAAGGAAGAATTTGATGATGTGGCTGAGAAATGTTGTCCAGGAGGCTGACTCAACCACTTAAACCCCATATGGTTGAGCGGAGTCCATCAGGGCTCTATACTAGTGTCTTTTCAGTTTTCTGCTTTTGTGGGGAAATAGCAGATCGTCAAGCTGGCTATTTTCAGCGAAAGCTTCCCCCACAATATGGATGCTGGGGTTTAAGTGGTTAAATAGGCAAGAGTAGGACGACTAAATGAAGCCGAACGTAAACGTTGTTGAGGGATATACTGGACTAATTCAGTGGAGGTGATGGCTAGATCTTGTATCAGCAGACACGAGCACCTGTTCTTGGTGAATTTGAATAATTAGTTTTGGGTGAGATCTTCCAGAGAGGTATAGCTACATAAGAGATTCGCGGACAAGAGAAGCGCAATTATTTTCTGACTGATCACAATCTGACAGATTTGTACACATTTTATACATTTGAAAACCTGTGAAATGGGACATTCTGCATAATAAGTACTGTAAGTGTATTTTGATGCCAATACTTTTGTACCTTTACTTTTGTAAGTTTTGAATACTGGACTTTTACTTGTAACAGAGTATTTCCACACTGTGGTATTGATACTTTTACAGGTAAAACAAAAATGTGAATACTTCTTCCACCAGTGTGTACTGAATCGAGAAGGGGATTTTCAATCAGGAAATCTTTTGAAATCAAGAATCCATCTTGAATTGAATCGTCCTTTCTAAATCAAAACGAATCCCGAGATACCGAAACATTGGCACCCCTGACCCCACACCCCCTCCCCCCACCCTCACCCTTCAATTGAGCAATGTTTGATGTACACATGTGCTATGCTATGTTGTGATTGGTAGGTGTTTGGGGAGAGCGGCGTGGGCAGCTTCATCACAGAGGGATCAGCCCACATGAATGAGGGCCTGAGGTCTGTGCACAGCACAACACTTCTCTCTATATGTGATTTATACCACCCAGCCCGTTGCCGAGGGGCTTCCCCTGTGATTACACCTCAACTGCAGGGGCCAGAGAGCCAGGCGCACGGGCTGCTGCAGTGGTGGAACAAGTACAGTACTCTTATTATTATTATTTTAACCACTTAAACCCCATATGGGTAGCCGGAGTCCCTCAGGGCTCAATACTGTCTCGTGTCTTTTCTGTTTTCTGTTATTGTGGGGAAAGCTTTCGCTGAAAATAGCCGATCGACAAGCTCATCGATCTGCTATTTTCAGCGAAAGCTGATGCTGGGGTTTAAGTGGTTAAACGTAATAAAATTAACCGTAATGTAGAAACCTCTTATCTCCATACCGTGTTCTAGCTTTTTGTGCTTTTGTTCCGTAAATTAACGCCCTACTTGATCATACTACAGTGTCACACAAAAGCATCAAAAATAAGTTGTTTTTTTTTGCCTCTGAGAGGTAGTGGAGTAGAAGTATAAATTAATCTAAAAATGGAAATGCTCAAGTAAAGCAAAAAGTACCTCAGAATTGTACTTGTAGCTAAGTACAGTACTTAGTAAATGTACTTACTTACCTTCCAGCACTGACGAGCTGTGTGATTGCGACATGCCCCCTTTACCCTGAGGTCAACCCCCCACTGGGCTGTGTGTGTGTGTGTGTGTGTGTGTGTGTGTGTGTGTGTGTGTGTGTGTGTGTGTGTGTGTGTGTGTGCGCGCGCGTGTGCATATGTGTGCATATGTGTGTGCACATGTGTGTGTCTTAAAGGCCATAAAGAAACAAAAGGAGAGGTCGAGGAGGAAGTGAGATTGTCGTGCACAAGACCTCTGACATCTTGTGGGTTTGCCTGCTATCCTGGTGGGTCCTGGTCGCTGCTCCAAACCCACAGCAAACAATCACTGTTCACCCCAAGAAAAACATCACCCCCTCCCCTCCCTCCTCTCCTCTAACCCCCCCCCCTCCCCTCCTCTCGCACATGAACCAGAAAAGAGGGACAACCTCATACTACGGTACTCCCTCTTTCATTGGTGTGTCGCCCGGGTTGCACCTAAACCCTAACCTTTAACTTCACAAACACTATGCTTAAACCGAACCTTAACCCTAACCTCACAAACACTATGCCTAAATCTAACCTTAACCCTAACCTCACAAACACTATGCCTAAACCTAACCTTAACCCTAACCTCACAAACACTATGCCCAAACCTAACCTTAACCCTAACCTCACAAACACTATCCCTAACCTTAACCCTAACCTCACAAACACTATGCCCAAACCTAACCTTAACCCTAACCTCACAAACACTATCCCTAACCTTAACCCTAACCTCACAAACAATATGCCTAAACCTAACCTTAACCCTAATCTCACAAACACTATCCCTAACCCTAACCTTAACCCTAACCTCACAAACACTAGCCTAACCCTAACCTTAACCTCACAAACATTATGCCTAAACCGAACCTTAACCTCACAAACACTACGCCTAAACCGAACCTCAAAACCATATCGACCTGGACGAAACACTGGGGAAAAGAAAGAGCCCGCTGTTTTGTAATTGAATGCAGAACAAAGCTACTGTGGTGCTCTGCCAGTGCAGATGGTCAAACTTGATTTCATTTATTCCTTTCAAAACACACATGCATGCTCAGGACAGTGTTTCTATTCGTCACACACATTTCCAGTATTTTGTGAGACAGTGTTCACAGAAAAATAAATAATAACAACAAAACAACATGTTGACATGTGTACAGTTAACATATCATAATCCAGCAGTCCTTTCCAACTGCATGTTCTTGTGTGGGATGATTATAGAAACGGCTCATTTTATTCACGTCCATAATAAGAGGCATTCATTCATTTGAACATAGAAATGGACCTAAGTTGTGTCCTTTGCTGAACGGTGATTATTTTTGATTTAGCGCTGCTGTGTTTTCAATCATTATGTAAAGCCAAAGAAATGAGAAAATATGGGGTGCAAGTTATATACGTACGTTTTGTTGTTAAAATAAGTGTTAAATGGCACTGTATTCTGATAGTAACCAGTGTGTGTTTGTTTGTCCAGTAACAGGGGCCTCCCTGTCTCTCCAGCTTTTTAGTAAATCGGAAAATACATTTTCTAGTGAACTCATACAGGATACAGGATAAACAAGTGAAATTGGAAGTGATGAAAAAAATGAATATACTGTAATATTGAAGCTGATAAATGACCTCTCCTGATTTATTATTGGTATCCCAACCTGAACGTGTATTTCCTGTTTACTAAAGAGCTGGAGAGACAGGGAGGCC
Source organism: Gymnoscopelus braueri (assembly GCF_963280865.1). Lineage (NCBI taxonomy): Eukaryota > Metazoa > Chordata > Actinopteri > Myctophiformes > Myctophidae > Gymnoscopelus > Gymnoscopelus braueri. The sequence continues at coordinate 8,396,800 of NC_137608.1, forward strand.
CCTGTTACTGAACAAACACTGTCTAGCAGGGGTTCCCAAACTGTTACTGAACACACACTCTCTAGCAGGGGTTCCCAAACTGTTACTGAACACACACTCTCTAGCAGGGGTTCCCAAACTGTTACCGAACACACACTCTCTAGCAGGGGTTCCCAAACTGTTACTGAACACACACTCTCTAGCAGGGGTTCTCACACTGTTACTGAACACATACTCTCTAGTAGGGGTTCTCAAACTGTTATTGAACACACACTCTCTAGCAGGGGTTCCCAGACTTGCAGCTCGAGACCTAAAAGATGAATTTTTGGCGTCTCTCCACTCCAGGACCCAAACTTAAATTATGAATTAACCACTTCATTCCTATTTCTGAATATAGTGAAAATAGCTGATTTACAAGCTCGCATGTCACTCTGTGCACTTCATAACAGGTCATACAACAAAAACATCATACAACAAAAACACAGTAGCAAAAAAACATAATGACGCGCGGTGAGCTTGTATGTTTGTTATTTTCATTATTTCTTGAACGTTTTAATGTAAATTTATGGATGTATTTATGTCGGAAATTCTTTTGAAAATTGCTTGACATTTTTTTCTGAAAAATGTTAGATTACTATAATTTTTGTAATATTTTGGAGTAATCATAAAAAAATTGTAGGAAATGTAAAAAGTCAATATTTACTCCTTATGTGCCCCAAAAATGGTTCCAGAACACTGCTCTATAGCAATGATTACTATCAGAATATAGAGCTTTAAATTCTAACTATTTCTGTTTCCTTTTTTTCTCGTCTCTTTATTCTCTTTTTTTATTATTATTATTTTTTAACCAAAACTGGAGCAGACTTCAAGGTGGCAAATACAAGGAAGTGGATTATTTGTAAACTTCTTTTTCTTTTCAAAGAAGAAGGGAGAAAAAAAAAAGAAGAAGAAAGGAAAACGTAAAGTGAGTGACTAATATGTAAATGACGGGGGACTTTGATGTCCCATAAAGTCTGTCTGGCATCTTGGAACATGAGGAATGCTTTAAGCCCATTTCCCTTCTCCTCTGTCCAAGTGGAGCTACCGCAGCCTGGGGGGGGGGGACACACACAAACACAGCCCCCATCATCTTTCAAAGCTCTTTACGCCTTTAATTTGTTTAGACAAACAGCCAAAACATGCCGGGGCCAAGCGCTGAGATGAACCCAGGGTCCCCGAGCAGGTTCCCGACCCTAACTATAAGACCACTAGCTCTGGGGACGACCAAAACAAACGCTAACCTGGCCCGCACTACCGGGAATACAAACAATTAAAGGGCCTAACACTCCGCGTGCGTGCGTGTGTGTATACTTGTAATTTCTATACTGCCAAATGCCAAATTTGGCAGTATGTCCCCACAAGTATAGCCACATTTTTGATGGACATAGTAAGGACAATTTCCTGGTCCTCACTAGAGAAATGGTTGTTGTTTTATGGTTAAAAAAACAGCAATTAGACCAGCGTCTCTCAAACTTTTTCATGTGAAGGACCCCCAAAATGATATGATTTGGCTGCGGACCCCCATCTCATATTTTGTGAGTGACCTCCAGAAGCAAAGACTTGTTCGCTTTAAACATTTTCAAATTTGCAAAAATAGCAGATCTACAAGCTCATAGAGTGGTGCTATGAGCTTATATATCTGCTATTTTTTAATAGCCAAAGTATAACATATGGTTAAAGTGGTTAAAATGGTTGTGACGCAAATTTTGTGACTAATTGTAACTAATTTAGCTGGGGACCCCGATTATATATCAAAAATAATATATTTCCATATATATTTCTAAAGATATAAAAAAAAACAATCACAACTTTTCATCAATTGAACAAATTCCAACATATTTCAGAATGATTTCATAAATAAAATAAAATAAATCAAATGATTTCCATACATGAATAAAGCAACGTTTAAGACGTAGTGAAAACAGCAGATCTACAAGCTCACAACGTGTCCCTTCGTGCCGCGCTGTGAGCTTGTAGATCTGCTATTTTCACTAGTTTGGGTCCCGGACAAACATCTAATTTCTCTTTTGGGTCTTGAGCTAACACGTTTGGGAACCACTGGTCTAACCAGCACAGAGAAGTTCTGGACTTCATCGCCAGACTGTCAGGTGTCGACAGGTCTCACGACGACTGTCACGTTTTAGCATTTTCATGTGGATAGAGAATCTTTCATAACCGTGGTTGTGTAGACAGGCTTTCTTTTTAGGAAAAACTGTTTAAAAAAAAAAAAACAGTGTATGTGTGGCCCGGGCAGAAGTCACACCAACACTGTTCTCGTGAAGCAGATTGTTTATGAGTAATGATGAAGATTAGTAAAGATCGCCATGTGTCACTTTGATTAGATTTTTCCTAGAATGTGTGCTTGTCTTGACCTTAAATTAGAAGTTTGACACACAGACAAACTCCCTCAACAGCCGCCTTCCCCCCCCCCCCAGCAGTGCAGCTCTTTAGTAAACAGAATATAAAATGTTCAGGTCAGGATACTGGTTTTATCCAAACAGGAGAGAGAACTCCACGAAGATCATACATCAGCTTCGATTTTATAGTGTTCCAGATAGACAGACAGACAAACAGACAGACACACAAAAGCCAGCTCGAAGGTCCGTTCGCTCCTCTCCTTCTGGGGCTGCTTGTCCCCCCCCCCCCTCTCCATCCAGATGCCATGCGTAGATATGAGAGGAACACTCTGGCTGATGACTGGGGTTGACTCAAACTCAAACTTTTTATTTAGATCAAATTAAAGGCTTCGCCGGTCGCCCTCCAATATGCACTAAATTGCAGTGTGCGTCAGTGGCTGGCCGGGCCCGGGCCGTCGGAGGCCCCGCTCACGCCGTCCTCCTGCTGATGTGGTCGTACACGACCACGTGCGCGTAGAGCGCTGACTGCAGGGGCGTCCTGCTGGAGCTGTCGCCAGTTGCCGCCTAAAGAGATGGGCCCCGTAAAAAAAAAAACAGGACAAAATGGTTAGCAGGTGTCCGGGGTAAGTCTGAGCAATGGCGGACAAAGTACTCAAGCACAGTACTTGATTCTGAATAGTATACTATAGACTATTTTATAAGGAGTATAGTACATACTCCTGATCTCATATCATTCAAATACAAGTGAAAGTTGCTCAGTCAACTTTATACTTTTTGTGTTAATGTACTGAAGTATAGCTTTTAGAAATAATCGATTAGATTAGAAGATAATTTGACAGTTCTCTAAACTGTAAGTGGAGAGTGTAACATCCTACTGTGTGAATTTCATTGACTAGAGTGACAGGTAACATCCCGTGAGACTTGGGACGAGAGTTGATATGAATAACGTGATCCAAGATGGCGGGATAAATATTCAGTGCCAAAGCCCCCAGAACCGCGGAGAATAATTGAAGCCTCAGAAGCCTGGTGGCCAAATCTGGTATTGCAGGACTTCCGCATTTGGGACGCATCCTTCTATCGTCTGAAACGCTAGTGGGCCTGCTCTATATCTAATCCAGGAAGTAGAGGTAGTTCCGGGTCCTTCATGCGCTTGTAAGCAACTTTAATTGAAATGAATAGGTGGGGCGGGGCCGTCCGCTCTCTAGATATGTTATAACTCTATGGTGCTGAGACAAGAGAGTGAAACCTATGATCTAAATCAGTGGTTCTCCTTGTACCAGGGGGTCCCCAGCAAAATGTCTTAATACAACATCACAATCATTTTAACCACTTTATCCATACGTTGGCTATTCAACAATGGAGAGAAGAAAGCAGCACCCGTGTGAGCTCCACAACGTTGTAGCGTTTTTATTTTTTAGCCTTTCTTTTTTTATTTATACCGTCGGGAGTTATGACAGACAAGCACTTTTGGACATCAGCAAAGCGATCCCACACCGGATTCCAGATCTTTTTGCCTAAAATCCTCCACTCGGCTGGGTGGTCGGGGAGATTCCCCTTTGTCTCCTCCGGGACAATAGAAAGGAAGCGGTGGTTTACAGAGTTAGCATCTGATGTTCTTCATCACACCTCCTGGCTTCACTGCTTACAGAAAAGACAGAGATGGACTGAGCGGTCAATGTGCAATGTGTGTGTGTGTGTGTGTGTGTGTGTGTGTGTGTGTGTGTGTGTGGGGGGGGGGGGGGGTTGTGCCTTGATCAATAACAACTGGTGCAAAGATGTTAGAGTCCTGGTCAGCCTCTGCTCAACAGACCTTGAACTTTTGATTATAGCCTGCCATCCTTTCTATCTACCACGTGACTTTAGCATTATGATTGTAGCCGCTGTCTACATCCATCCTGGAGCCAACAAGGACACAGCAATGGGGGAATTACATCAGACAATCAGTGCACAAGAGAATCGTCACTCGGATTGCGCAATCATACGCTGATCTAAAAAAGTTTTTTCCTAAATTCCACCAGCATGTCACCTGCAGCACCCGCAGTGACAATATTCTTGACCATTCCTACACACCCTTCAAAGATGGATACAAAGCTCTACGCCGTCCACCGCTTGGAAGCTCTGACCACTATTCCATCCAGCTGCTACCGGCCTACGAACAACGGCTTAAAAGGGAGCCGGTCGTTGAGAAGGAGGTCCGAACCTGGTCTGAGGACAAAGACGCTATGCTACAATCCTGTTTTTACCAGACTGACTTGGGATGTTTAAGGAAGCCGCTGGGAGTAATGTCAATGAACTCTCAGACTCAGTCACTGGTTTCATCAGCAAGTGCATAGACGACAAAGTCCAAAAAAGACAGCTCGGGTCTATCCCAATCAGAAACCGTAGATCGACAGCGGAGTACGTGTACAACTACGGAGGTTTCAGATCCGGAAACATGGAAATGTGCAACGCAATGCGCGGCCCTAAACAGCGCCATCAGGAAGGCGAAAAAGGCCTACACTGCAAAGATGGAAGACCAATTCAGCAGTGGCGACATCAGGGGCATGTGGCAGGCGGTACACACCTTGACAGACGGCAAAGCAAAAACCAGAAGTGGACCCGCCTGCCTCCCTCCCCAACAAACTGAACACCTACTACTACGGCCGGTTCGAGACCAGCTCCAACTGCGGCAGCCAAGCAGGGCCATCAGCAGCACCAGCAGAGGAGGCCCCTCTAACCATCTCGGAGGACGATGTGCGCACAGCCGTCACACGGGTTCAACATCCAGAAGGCGGCAGGACCTGATGGGATTCCAGGCTGGGTCCTTAAAGCATGTGCAGACCAGCTGGTGGGTGTTTTTGCTGACATCTTCAACCTCTCCCTCTCCCAGGCTGTGGTCCCCGCAGGGTTCAAAATGTCAAAAGGCCAAAGGGACATGCCTGAATGACTGGAGACCTGTCGCTCTCACCCCGATGTCAGCAAATGCTTTGAGAGGCTGGTGAGGGAATACATCTGCTCCACACTACCTGCCTAGCTGGACCAGTGGCAGTTTGTATACCACAAAAACAGATCCACCGATGACACTATTGCCATGGCTCTCCACATCGTCTTCTTGCACATGGACAACAAGCTGCTGAAGGACAAATATGAATGTGTACGTATGCTGTTCGTGGACTACAGCTCAGCATTCAACACCATTGTCCCAGCAAAACGTGACACAAAGCTCAGAGACCTGGGGCTACACCCAAGCATATGCGACTGGATGCAAGACTTCCTGTCCAACCGACATCAGGTGGTGAGAATGGGCAGCACCACATCTGACGCCCTGACCTTCAACACTGGAGCACCCAAGGGATGCGTGCTGAGCCCTCTCCTCTACTCCCTGTACACGTATGACTTCACAGCCACACATGACTCCAACACCATCATAAAGTGCGTGGACGACACAACAGTGATAGGTCGAATCGTCAACAATGACGAGTCTGACTATAGAGAGGAGATCAACTCACTGGCACTTTGGTGCCGGGAGAAAAACCTTGCCCTTAACGTCGACAAGACCAAGGAGCTGATCGTGGACTTCAGGAGGCTGCGGAGAGATCATGTGCCGATCCTCATCGATGGCGCTGCAGTGGAAAGGGTCAGCGAGTTCAAGTTCCTCGGAGTACACATCGAGGAGGAGCTCAAATTGGAGACACACCACACACGTGAGGAAAAAGGCTCAGCAGCGACTGTACTGGCTCCGCCGCCTGAAGAAGTTCGGAGTAGGACATGGTTCGTACACAACGGGCACCTGTCTAGTAATATAAGAAAGAGACAAACATTTTGAAAATAGCTGATCTACAAGCTTGTAGATCTGCTATTTTCACAATATTTATGTGTGGAATGGTGTCAAACTAAATGTAATGCCTCAACTCCTATACATACCAAGTGCTAATCAGGCTGGGGGGGAGGTCCCTAGTTCAAATATGATTATTTTGGGCCTGAAAAGGTTGAGAACCACTGCTCTAAGAAACTATACATAGAAACGGGCAGATAGTGTACATTTTGCATGGCATAGGCCCACACAAGTAAATACTTCAATACAACGTTTTAGCTAATGTAATGGTAGTGGGAGTGATATAAATATGGTAAAGCTCTATATTCTGATAATTGCTGAAAATATATTTTCAGTTTACTAAAGAGCTGGAGAGATGCTCCCCACCCCTGTTACCGAACAAACACTCTAACAATAGCAATGATTCGAATACAGAACTATTTAACACTTAAGCTGTAAAATCCCCTCTGATATATTGGCCATTACGCAAATTGCTAATAAAAAAAAGGCTTATTAAAGGGGATGCTAAGTGCTAATTTGACGTTTAATGTAATTACCAGGGCTCAGAAAAAGGCTTTGGGGGCTTGAGCCCATAACCCTGAATGGCAAAGTCCAAAGTGAGCCCTCCACTTCAGATGTGAAGCCCACAATGCAGCTGGGAGCGTTTATTTTTGATCTCATAAGTGTGTCAAAAGCGTCGAGTGGGAGTCGACACCTAGCCAGCCATTACGTTCAATTTACACTTTTACCTCAAACACACTTGTGGGCTTCTAAATAAGTCCACGGAGTCTTCCTTTACAAGTTCAAAAGAATGTCAGCTAAAATAGAGCAATAAACGAAAAGAAATTACCTCACTGAAGCACTGAGTTCAGGAAGTACACAGGGTGGGCACAACAGTTTATATACACCTCAGTCTTAAGACTGATTTATGGTTAGTTGTGCAAAAAAACAGCCTCACAATGTGTCGCAACATGATGCGTTGGGAGCTGATAGATTGGCTGTTTTGGCCGCACAACCACCCAGGAATTAAGCATCAACGTCCTGTTGTCTTTCAGAAATAATTTCATTCAACCAACTCAAACATTTGTGAGATTTGATCATAATTTTACTTTTCCCATTTTGGGGGAAAGAAGTTTCAAGTCTGATTTCTTTCCTCGATTCTAGAAGGTTCCCTGCGGACATGTGACTGAGTAGCTTTTAGGGAAATTATAGCACTGGACCGCGCCGGACCGCTGAGCTTGAAGCTGGGTTTGAAGCTGAGCTTGAAGCTGGGTTTGAAGCTGGGTTTGAAGCTGAGCTTGAAGTTGAGTTTGAAGCTGAGTTTAAACCTGGGCTTGAAGCTGGGTTTGAAGCTGAGCTTGAAGTTGGGTTTGAAGCTGGGTTTGAACCAGGGCTTGAAGCTGGGTTTGAAGCTGAGCTTGAAGCTGGGTTTGAAGCTGGGTTTGAAGCTGGGTTTCGGGGCCTCTAGCACGGTCGGTTTGCTGCGTCTGGCTTCCTGTGTTTTTAATAGACGGCCTGGCCTGGCCGGGGCGGGGCGGTGCTCGACCGCAGCAAGGAGAACACTCACCGCTTTGCCATTTTGGCCGCGCGAGGAAGGCATTAAAAAAAATAAGAACGCGGTCATCCCCATCCCCCTCTCCCCCACCAAAGCTCTGTCTGCAAATTCTAAATAGTTTCAGCTCCGCCAACTGCTTCCCTACACCCCTACTCCACCCCTCCCCCCAGTGGGGAGAGAGAGAGAGAGAGAGAAAACAAAACAACGGTGTCAGAGTGATTCTTCTACTACTACTGCTGTCACACTGCCAGTCTGGAGGAAACACCTGTCTACATTCTCATACAGGTGGAAAGCAAACAGCCCCCCCCCCCTCTCTCTCTCGCTCTCTCTCTTTCTTACGGGATACCCTGAATGACTCACATCTGATATCTGGGACTAATTAAGGTGGTACAGTAGTTTAATGCTTCAAGCAATTAGTCAATTTGGGATGAGCATTTCTTAGTCTAAATTTAATTTAATAAAAGATTTCTGAAGATGACTTTGGCTTCTTTTTCTTTTTCTTGGGACATGTTTTAGCGCAGTGAGGCACGACGCGTCCGGTGAATCTTACATAAGCATGTGTTTCCAATCCTCTGGGACTTGACAACAAGGCCGAGAGGCTACAAGGCAGAGCTGCGCCAGTGCTGCACCGGAACAAAAACAGAGCAAAGCTAAACACAGCGTACCAATGGATCCACGTTGAGGATCTTGCGGTCTCTCTTGTTCTTGAAGAGCAGGCCAGCGGGGTTGTTGCTGATCACCTGGTAGTTGGGACTGGCGTTGGACGTGGACCGCTGCGTCTTCCAGTTGTAGAAGCTTGGAGGGCAAAAGTCAGACCACTGTTATAACTGAATTATAAGTGCACCATAATCAATCAATCAATCAATCACCAGCTGTTGCTTGTCGTCCCTGAGATGAGGCGCAAGCACTGGGGGGGTTGTGAGCCTTCTCATTTGATGCAAATTGGAGCAACAGTGTGCCTGTGGCCACACGTGACCCCTGGCTATACTCATGGCAGACCCCAGAACAGTGTTTATGCCAAGTTTGGTGCGGATCGGCGCAACGGTGCGCCTCGTACATCCATATGTTATGTTACAATTATGACGTACACCGTCGGTCCAACCACCCACCCACCCACAAGGCAATTTTAATATAGGATAACATCTTCACAGGACCAATGCAAAGACGTTTGGGCGGTCTCTCATACTGGGATGGTATCATCATCCGATGGTATAGTACAGTTAGTCCAAAACGCGGCCGCTCGCCTCTTAACAGGGGCACGGAAATAGGATCACATCTCCCCTATTCTTGCCTCCCTACACTGGCTCCCTGTTCGTTACAGGATTCAGTTTAAGACTTTAATGTTTGTCTTTAAAGATGGAGTGCCATGATATTTTTCAACCCTAAAACCTGATCATAAGGTATTATTATTATGTAAGGATTTTTTTCAACAAAAAAAAAGTGTACAGTAAGTGTTAAAATTTTGTTTTTATGTAGACACACCCACCAGTGCATTAAGTATACCTGGTTCTCACCTTAGCACCTCCTCCACCACCTTAGCACCACCCACCTGTCCTAGTCCCTCCTCCTCCTCATGCCCACACCTGTTGTGTTATGATAATGAGGGGGAGGGTGTGGGCTTTGTGATGTCATTAAAGCGCTGTTTCTCTATTGGCACGTTTGACCCTCAAGGTTTCAGCCTCCAGGAAGAAACTCCAAATAGTCAGAGAAGACATAAAACACCATAAAAACACCACCGGGGGGCTTAATGAAGTTCTATCAACCTCATAGACACATGAAAAACAGAAAAAGTGAAAAAACATGGCACCACCTCTTTAAATGGGACCATTGTACATATCAGAGCTTCTATCTCCCAATAACGCTACAAGGGTCTTAGTAGGGGAGTTTCGAGGCTCCGTGAGCACCCCAAAAACACATCTCTTAAACCTGTTTTTTTAGGACCCTAAAGGTGTCTAGTTATGATTTCTGCTTGTTGCCGTTGTCAACTAATGTCCCATGGGGTTTATTTTTAACCCTTTCTGACACCTACCCCCAACCCAAACCATAACATGGAGATAACAGAGAATACCATAACTCTTGAAGTAAACAACATACAGCAACAAATGAACACATTTTTCTATATCATTTTGACCCAAGGAATTCATTAAAGTGGTTTTTATTAAGATTCAAACACATATTGACTCTATTACAGGGCAGAAACAGCCAAAAACTAGCAGAAAATGTTGAAATCATAATGATCACGTCTATATTTCTCTTTGTATTAAACGTTTACCGTGTATTCTTTTTTACCATATGTTTTTTAGGACCTTTATGGTGTCTAGTTAAGATTCATTCTTGTTGCCCAGGTCAAATAATGTCCCATGGGGTTTATTTTAACCCTTTCTGACACCTATTCCCAATCAAACCATAAAATGGAGATAACAGAAAATACCATAACTCTTGAAGTAAACAACCTACAGAGACAAATTAATACATTCTTCTATATCATTTGGACCCAAGGAATTCATTGAAGTGGTTAATATTAAGATTCAAGCACATTTTGACTCTATTTCAGGACAGAAACAGCAAAAAAAATGCAGATTTTTTTAAATCACATTTATATTTCTGTTTGTACTACATTTTTAAGGTGTATTATTTTCTACCATATATCTTTTAGGACCCTAAAGGTGTCTAGTTAAGTTTTAATCTTGTTGCCCTGGTCAAATAAGGTCCCATGGGGTTTATTTTAACCCTGTGTTGCACCTATTCCCAACCCGAACCATACAATGGAGACAATAGAAAATACCCTAACTCTTGAAGTAAACAAATAGACAAATTAACACATTTCTATATATAATTTTGACCCAAGGAATTCATTAAAGTGGTTATTATTAAGATTCAAGCAGGTCTTGACTCTATTTCAGGACAGAAACTGTAAAAAACTAACAGAAAATGTTCAAATCACATCTATATTAATCCTTGTATTAAATACTTAAGGTGTATTCTACTTTACCCCATGTTTTTAGGACCCTTATGGTGTCTAGTTAAGATTCCATCTTGTTGCCCAGGTCAAATAATGTCCCATGGGGTTCATTTGGTGACCATTTTAAATGGCGTTTTCATATCTGAACCAGACAACGTACAAAGACAAATAAACCCACTTTTTCATAGAATGTATACACCAGGAATCTAATGGAAAGGTCACTGACATGGTACAACCATTCTTTATTGGTGAAAAACACACAAATATCAAATTCTGGCTTATATTTAGGCATAATATAACTTTTTTTGAGTGGTGCCACCTTGCCCTTGAAGGAACTAGTACAGCCCTGATCACTGAATACATGGTACCCAAGCAGGGTGCTACAGTATGGCTGCCCAAGAGAGGTTGCTAGCTCCGTGACATTTACCAGCTGACGGTGCCTGCCTGTGCCAGTGTCAAGGTAGATGAGCAGGTTGATGTCGTCATCAACATCAACAATCATTCTTGGCAAATCTGCTAACACAAGAACTCACCAAAGTTATATAGGTATTGATCAATCAACTCACTTCTCAATCTAATGCCACAAGTTCATGAGCTGTTCCTTCCACGATGAGAGCAGCTGTTTCACATTTTGCCAGCCGGGATGCTGCCTCCTTACTCCCCCAGACCTTGAGCATCAACTGGCAGTGCTGTCGCTTATTTTCCGCATTGCCCAGAAAGAACTGGGGTTTCCTGGTGGCTGGACCTTGCACTATGAATTTCTCCGAAAGTCCACGCCTCAGCCGCTACTGCGCCCTTGATGGAATCAAGAGTGGTCTTGATTCCATCAAGGCGCAGTAGAGGCTGAGGCGTGGACCAGCTCGCTTGCCCCCATGCCAGGACACACTCATCCCCCACATCCAGTGGGTGAACTATAGAGTGACCTGTTACAAGCGAGCAGCTGAGCCAATCTTTTGGAGGCCTAAATCCTATGATGATGGTCAGGGGTGGCAGAAGACAGAAGGAGGGATTTTGGAGCCTGTCTGGTCTTGTGGGCCAATTCTGCCCCTATCTCTCATTGACCTGTTGACTGCTGGTGTCATCAGTGATGATGATGATAAGAGGGAAGAGGATGAGTTGGAGTTTGATGATGAGATGGATGATACTGATCAGTGAAATTGTGTTTTAATATAAGCCAGAATTTGATATTTGTGTGTTTTTCACCAATAAAGAATGGTTGTACCATGTCAGTGACCTTTCCATTAGATTCCTGGTGTAAACATTCTATGAAAAAGTGGGTTTATTTGTCTTTGTACGTTGTCTGGTTCAGATATGAAAACGCCACTCCTGTGGCGATGGGGTTCATGGTCACCAAATGAACCCCATGGGACATTAGTTGACCTGGGCAACAAGAAAAAATCTTAACTAGACACCATAAGGGTCCTAAAAACATGGGGTAAAGTAGAATACGCCTTAAGTATTTAATACAAGGATTAATATAGATGTGATTTGAACATTTTCTGTTAGTTTTTTGCAGTTTCTGTCCTGAAATAGGGTCAAGACCTGCTTGAATCTTAATAATAACCACTTTAATGAATTCCTTGGGTCAAAATTATATATAGAAATGTGTTAATTCGTCTCTGTATGTTTACTTCAAGAGTTAGGGTATTTTCTATTGTCTCCATTGTATGGTTCGGGTTGGGAATAGGTGCAACAAAGGGTTAAAATAAACCCCATGGGACCTTATTTGACCAGGGCAACAAGATTAAAACTTAACTAGACACCTTTAGGGTCCTAAAAGACATATGGTAGAAAAGAATACACCTTAAAATGTAGTACAAAGAGAAATATAAATGTGATTTAAAAGAATGCTGCTATTTTTTTGCTGTTTCTGTCCTGAAATAAAGTCAAATGTGCTTGAATCTTAATATTAACCACTTCAATGAATTCCTTGGGTCCAAATGATATAGAAAAATGTATTAATTTGTCTCTGTAGGTTGTTTACTTCAAGAGTTATGGTATTTTCTGTTATCTCCATTTTATGGTTTGATTGGGAATAGGTGTCAGAAAGGGTTAAAATAAACCCCATGGGACATTATTTGACCTGGGCAACAAGAATGAATCTTAACTAGACACCATAAAGGTCCTAAAAAACATATGGTAAAAAAGAATACACGGTAAACGTTTAATACAAAGAGAAATATAGACGTGATCATTATGATTTCAACATTTTCTGCTAGTTTTTGGCTGTTTCTGCCCTGTAATAGAGTCAATATGTGTTTGAATCTTAATAAAAACCACTTTAATGAATTCCTTGGGTCAAAATGATATAGAAAAATGTGTTCATTTGTTGCTGTATGTTGTTTACTTCAAGAGTTATGGTATTCTCTGTTATCTCCATGTTATGGTTTGGGTTGGGGGTAGGTGTCAGAAAGGGTTAAAAATAAACCCCATGGGACATTAGTTGACAACGGCAACAAGCAGAAATCATAACTAGACACCTTTAGGGTCCTAAAAAAACAGGTTTAAGAGATGTGTTTTTGGGGTGCTCACGGAGCCTCGAAACTCCCCTACTATCTTGAGGTCTACTGACCAGTCATTCCTTAAGGTCCCAGCAACAAAGTTGAATACCCGGGGAGATAGATCATTTTCCTTCATAGCGCCCACACTGTGGAACGAGCTTCCACCCCATGTTGGAGCGTCTCAAACCCTGCCTGTGTTTAAATCACGTTTGAAAACGCACTTGTTCTCCTTGGGGTTTGAAAACTCAGATTGAGAAGCTGCTGTTTTCCTACAGGCATTGTGTCAAATGTTGTCCTGTTTATTGTGTGTTGTTTTTTGCTCTTGTTTATCTTAGTATTCTGTTACTGAGTGTACAGCACTTTGGTTCAACACTGTTGTTTTTAAATGTGCTCTATAAATAAAGTGCATTGGATTGGATCAGGATTGCTTTTCAAAGCAGTGGGCAGAGGTTTGTTATCGCTGGTTTTCTACTGCATCCAAGCCCATTCAATGAATTTAGATTTCCCAAGACCGGGCTACGCGAGACTACTGCCATTAATAGGCCGCCCGGGGGGGCAGTTAAGGGTTAAGTGTGTTGCTCAGGGACACTTTGACACACAGACCGGGGCCCTGGAGGCGAACCGGGGACCTCCTGATTACCATCTCTACCCATTCAGCTACGGCCGCCCTATAGCATCATGGTTTTGAAGTGGACGTTTAAGCAGGATGTTTGTCTGTCCAATAAAAGGCCTCACAAGTGACAAATGACAGGCTGCACTTACAGTAAAGAGTGCACAGCTAACGGGCTGGACGCTAATCACACCACTCAATGGCTAATAAACAAGTCCCTTATCCGCAGTGGTGGAAGAAGTACTCCGATTTTTTACTTAAAAGTATCAATACCACAATATAGAAATGCTCTGTTACAAGAAACAGGCCTGTATTCAAAATATGACTTGAGTAAAATGTATTGAAATCAAAATACAGTATACTTACAATAACAAAGTAAAAGTACTCATTATGAATGGCCCACTTCACAAACATTTTCACAAACTTAGCCAATCTACAAGCTCACAATGCGTCGCAGATCAGCTATTTTCAAATAGCCGAAGAATAGAATTGGGCTTAATTGGTTAAAGTACGTTCTGTATTAATAATATAAATATAAATCTAGTAAATAGTAATAGTAAATAGTTAAGTGCCAAATAATTGTGGTGGAGTAAAAAGTACAATATTTGCTTGAGAAGTAGTGTAGTATTGAGAAAAAGGAAATACTCAAGCAAAGAGTACCTCAAAATAAGTAATTAAGTACAGTACTTGAGTAAATGTGCTTAGTTACTTTTCACCACTGTTCTCATCGCTAGCTTCCATCACATCCAGAGGCAGCTGCTCTGCAGTAACAGCGGTCCAATTGTCACACTCTGAGGTGCAGAGGGTTGCTCTTCCCCTGCAGCACACAGTGCTCCAGGAACAAAGCTAGACATAAGAACAAGCAAGACCTCTTCCAGTGGTGTAAAGTAACTAAGTACATTTACTCAAGTACTGTACTTCAGTACAGTTTTGAGGTATTTTTTACTTTACTGGAGTATTTCCAATTTTCTGAACTTTTACTTCTACTTCACTTCATCTCAGAGACAAATATTGTACTTTTATTCCACTACAATTATTTGAAAACTTTGGTTACTTTGTAGATTTTGATACTTTTACTTAAGTATATAACATTTCAGTACTTTTTTCCACCACTGACCTCTTCTGCAGCGTCAGTGATCAAACTCCCTCCACCGCCCCAGCCTCCTCCTCCTTGTGACATTTACTGTAGTTCTTCACTACGTTAATTGTACATGGATTTCTGGGGATTGTATCATGTTATGTGTACCTTAAGTTCATTGTTATGTCCATGTCATCTTGTGTATCTCTGTATCTTATAGGCTCTGCAAGATCATTGCAATAAATGGGTTATCTTGACAAAAGTGTCTGACTGAACGTTGGTGGTGTCTGTCATTTTCTTCGTAAACCTCTTTGCTCTGCAGAAGCATCTACTATCGTAACTGTCCAGCAGGGGCAGGAGGGAGCTCCCTGTGGCATACTGAGCCCAACACACCAGATCCTGGGAATGGCTGTTTCCATAGTTTGCCGTGTCCAGCAGTTGTTGGTTCCAGACCCTTTTTCCTTGGAGTCCCCCCCCCTTCTTACATCTGACAAAAGCTATAGACCCCCCACATGTTCCCCGCACACAGACACATGCATACAGAGCGTACGGCGAAAACAGTGGATCTACAAGCTCACAACAACGTGTGGCATCGCGATGTGAGCTGATGACAATAGCTGTGACAATAGCTCCTTTATTACTACAAAACATAGTATTAATCAAATAAGCCCTATTTCATACTTCGGCTATTTGAAACTAGCAGATATACACAGCTTGTAGATCTACTATTTTTTAAGGCATTTGACAACATTTTATGCTAATGCTTTTGTACTTTTTAGTAAGTAAAATGTTCCTTTTTATATCGTCTCTGCCGGGTGGAAACCTTATAGTGTACTTTTCAGGATTCAAATTCAAAAGTAGCAAAAGTAGCAGATCGACAAGCTCGAAACGCGTCGCTTTGCGCCATGTTTTGAGCTTGTAGATCTGCTATTTATAATGCTTTTGTGTGACGCTGTAGTATGATCAAGTAGGGCATACATTTACGAAAAAAACACAAACAATTAAAATATGGAGATAAGAGGTTCCTATACAGTGATATGTAATTGTATTGCTACTTTTACTTAAGTAAAACATCGGAATACTTCCACCACTGTGCCATCTGCTCTCTCAAACATCTGTCAAGTGTCTCCTGTCAGCGTTTGGAGTGGCCTCTCCTCTCCTCCAGTAAACACAAGCCTTCCGCCTCCCACAAACTGACAATCAGCGAGGGAAGAAGTACTGATATCGTTTACTTCCGGGAACGCATCTCTGTCATTCTAGATTTCTTTGGCTGTTAAAAAATAGCAGATATACAAGCGCATAGCGCGGCACCGAGTGCCGCGCTATGCGCTTGTAGATCTGCTATTTTTTAAAGATCTTGAAAAATGTTGCAAATCTTTGAATATATATTTTTTAAAGTGAACATTTGTAAGATATTTTGTTCCAGGGACGCCCAGAAGCAAAGATTTGAGTTACAAATGTTCGCTTTAAAAAATGCATATATTCAAAGATTTGCACAAATTCTCAAAAAGAGCAGATCTACAAGCTCACGAGCTTGTATATCTGCTATTTTTGAATAGCCACGGACATCTTAAAAATGACACAGATGCGTTCCCGGTCTAAATGGGTTAAGTTAAAGTAGCAATACCACAGTATAGAAATACTCTGTTGTACAGCATTACAACATTGTACGTATAGAAGTAGAGTACTTGAGTAAATGTAGACGGTCCAAACTTTTTTTTGCAAGCAGATACACATCGATGCATTAAATTAGAAGCTATGGCAGGACAATCTTGTCGAAAGTCTGGCTACCCCTTTAGTCTGAACCCGCTCAACACAGGTTCAGAATAGACCCCCCACCTCCCTCCTCTAAGGCACAGGGCTAAATTATATTGTTTGAAAGTCGCTCACGTTGGACACATGCACATACTTCCTTTCTACGCAAATTAGGTTTGACAGCGTTTTCAGTGCCTATTTATACCGAAATGCCATACGACAATTAACATTTTTTCGGTAGACCACTTTTATGCCACGGTGAACCACTTGCTTTTGGGTAGAAAAAAAAAAGAGAAAGGGACACATGTGAGATATTTTAATGCTGAACATGAAAAAAATTGAGAAAAAAAAGAAATGTTGAGAGAGAGAGAGAGTTTTGCCTTGTACATGTTAAAGGGCAAGACCACTTTGGTAGAGGTTTGGGTTGTGTAGTTACCTTGCCATGATGTAACTCCAAAGTGGTGGACAAGAAATAAAAAATAATTGCTCCATTGATTAGAAATTGATAGTTTAAAATATGCTCCTCATTGACTTACATTGTACGATAAAACAGTTCTCAAAGTCACTCTTTTAGCACGTAAACGAACGCAAACAAAGTTGATTCAGACAATATAGAACATCACCAAACCCAGTACTGTTTTTTTTAAAAATAAAAATGTCAACTTCCTGTTGATTTTGCCATTTTTAATAAGTAAAAACCTGGACTGGATCCGCGGATCCGGATCCAAATCTTCAAATAGTAAAATCAACAGGAAGTTGACATTTTTATTAAAAAAACAAACAGTACTGGGTTTGGTGATGCTCTATATTGTCTGAATCAGCTATGTTTGGGTTCATTTATGTGCTAAAAGAGTGACCTTGAGAGCTGTTTTACCGTACAATGTAAGTCAATGAGGAGCATATTTTGAATTATCAATTTCTAATCAATGGAGCAATTATTTTTGATTTCTTGCCCACCTTTGGAGTTACATCATGGCAAGGTAACTACACAACCCAAACCTCTACCAAAGTGGTCTTACCCTTTAAGCTTTATAAAAGGCTCCAAAAATAGCAGATCTACAAACGTTGTGAGCTTAAAGATTGGCTATTTTCGGCAAAGAGATTTGGTGCATAGGGGGTGAAAAGGAGGGGGCCAAGTACGGATTCCGGTAAACGAGGATTTAAGTGGTTTGAGAGGCTAGTAAAAAAAATCGTCTCCTCCCAGTTCGCCTACAGCTCCAACAGATCTCACGGCTGCAACTATCGATCGCCGTATTTTCAAAGCGACGATTATTCTATCAATTTTAGAGTAATCGAATAATTGAGAAGCACTTTTTGGTTTTCTTCTGGGTTCCCAAAGACTCAGGGTTATAGTGCTATACCTCCTGAGCAGGGCCCACAATTAGGTTCTGAGGAGGACCTTATCTGAAACCCAGCCGTATAGCCGTATATGGAAACAAGTCCAGAGCCTTTTCAATGAGTTTCACGACACGGTGGGGTTCACTTGGTTCTTGTAGTGCACTGGGGGTTGTTCCAGGGGGTACGCAGCTAAATGATCGATAGTTAGGAACCAAATGGATATAGATCTGTAACTCTGAGAGTGTACAAATGTGCACACTCTCAGAGTTATGGGGGGGGGGGGGGGGGGGGGGTACGGTTACGGTAGGGGACACAAAGGAGACTCTATGTGTCATCTACCGGAACCTGGATAATCAATAGGGGAAAGTCATTTTGGGGGTGAACTATACCTTTAATTGCATACCTCAAAACTGCACTCAAGTAATGCTTGTAAATGTAAATGTACTCCGTTACTTTGTCCAAAGCATGTGGATGGGAGCACCACACCCTGCAGCAGACATATGGACCAATGCAGTAAAAACGGTGTGTATGGGGCTGGAAACAATGACGGAGGCGCCCCCCCCCCCCCCTACTCCCCCTTGATCCTCCTGTTAGTTCCTGCTTCCCTATGCGTTCACCGCTGACGTTGTTTAGTTCCCGTTGCCATGCTAACCGAACGTGTAAGTTGTATTGTAACCTTCCCGCCGCGCTATAGCCAGTCACTTTTCCAGGCCTAATATCGTTGGTCTCATTACAAGACCCACAGGAGGGCTCGAACCGACCGGCCCGGCCGCGCTCTGCTGATAAACTGTCAACCAGTGCTTGTGGAGCAAACTAAAGTACATTTACTCAAGTACTGCTACTTTAACTACAATGTTTAATCCACTAAGACCGGGAACGCATCTGTGTCATTTTAAGATTTCTTTGGCTATTCAAAAATAGCAGATCTACAAGCTCATAGACGCGGCACCGAGTGCCGCGTTATGAGCTTGTAGATCTGTTATTTTGGGGATTTAAAAAAAAAAATGTGTGCATATCCTTGAATATATATATACATTTTTTACTCAAATCTTTGCATCTGGGGGTCCCTGGAACAAACTATTTTGAGATGGGGAGGGGGGTCCGCGGACAAATAAATCTCATTTTGGGCGTCCTTGACATGAAAAAAGGATGGGATTTAGAAGAGATTTGTGGAATCCCCAGAAGCAAAGATTTGAGTTACAAATGTTCGCTTAAAAAAAAATATATATATATATTCAAAGACTTGAACACATTTTCACGATTTCTTTTCATAAATAGCAGATCTACAAGCTCATAGCGCGGCACTCGGTGCCGCGCTACGAGCTTGTAGATCTGCTATTTTTTAATAGCCAAAGAAATCTTAAAATGACACAGATGCGTTCCCGGTCTTAATGGTTTAAGGTACTTTTACGTAACTACAGTATTTCCATTACCGACTACTTGTCTCTGACATGTGCCTCTGACTACCTGTCAAGAGGCAAATACTGTACTTTGTACTCCACCACAATTAGAATTAAGCCCTATTTTATACTTCAGCTTTTCAAGAGTAGCCAATCTACAAGCATTGGTAGATCTGTTATTTTTGAAAACTATCGAGACTTTTACTTTGATACTGTAAGTGTGTTTTGATGCCAATACTTTTGTAGTTTTACTCGTGCTTACTACTTTTACTCAAGTAGAACATTGGAGTACTTTTCCCCACCACTGCTCTCAACAGAGAGTTCCATTACAATAGAAGGTGCAGTTGCATTGTAATCTCCTTTTCCAGGCTAATATCACTGGTCTCATTACAAGACCCTCAGGAGGCCGACCAGGCTCTGTTGATAAACCCTCTACTGGACTGTATATTGACTATATTCACACAGCGTCCATTTTGCTCTCACGTCATATTTGCAGGTGGGGAAGGAATACCACCCGGGGTGGCATTTTAACTTTGCAAAATGGCCGCCGTGTGAAAATGGTGAATTGCAGTGGTGCCCAAACATAGGACCAATTTATTATGGGCAAGTAAATATATTTTATATCCTATATTTTAATATATTTAGGCCGGTAGTAGACCCCTTATCACAGTGTTTCCTAAACCAGTGGTTCTCAACCTGTGGGTGAGGACCCCATGATTTGGGGGGGGGGGGGGGTCCCCAGATGACTTTTCAGACCTTTTTAATCCTTGAAAAAAATAAGAAGAAAAAAAGACCATTACAGGTTGAGAACTACTGTCCTAAACTGAGTCCAGGTGGTCCCCAGCTAAATGATGGAAGAGTTGGTAACCAAACGGGTCCATTTGGTTTCATTTTACACTCTCAAGAGTTCAATTATTGTTAAACATCTGCATTACTTAATTAAAGAATTGTTATTTTGATCAGCGTTTGCCTGTTATCTCTCCTATGGTACCGCATCAATACAGCATGGAATTGTGGACAAAATCTTATCAAACAATAACAAATATTCAACTTTTTGGGTCTGAGAGTCTAAATCTCATCAAATGGTGGTCCGTGGCTCAAATGCTGCCTTATTTATTTTTTTCAAATTGCTGATCACCCCACACCCCCAGTTTCCTTAAAATTCACTCATCACATCTCAATCTTGATCTTGTTTGTGACCTTGACCTTAGAAATCTTTCCTTGACCTTGACCGTTGGAAGATTCATTGAAATCTGCCGGTCTGTTCTCAAGTCATTTTGCCAACAGACAAACAGACAGAGCTTATGTACTGTAGACTAGGCTATTCCCACCCAAACGTTCCCCCCTAGAATAGGGACGCTGGGGTTCAAGTTAAGCGTTGACCTCCGCCTGCCAGCCCTATAAAACCGGCACTGATTCCACGCTCAGAGCAAACGAGAGTGCGTTTTATGTGTTGCGAGGTGTCGTGGCTAGCCGTCAAGTCCGTGAGTGGAGAGCTGCACACACACACACACACACACACACACACACATTACATAATGCAGTGACACAACTGGGTGTTATACTTTGTTCCGCATGAGTGCAACTCACGAGACTAATAACACGGCGAGCTTGGCTACGCCACCGCTCCCTAGAGGTCACCCCCATTATCAAAAAAAGAAAGGCCTAGAATAATACCAGGACCTGGCCCAATAGGTTAACTCATATCCCAAGCACGTTCACCCATTACAAGGTCTTGGTCTGCTATGATAACACTTAAAGATGCTTGTAAGAGCCATAGGATTTCTTTCGTTTCTCATTCAATGACGTCACTGCGTCTGCGGAGCACGGTCAAGCAGGGGCGGACTGGCCATTTGGTATACCGGGCATATGCCCGGTGGGCCGCTGGGCCAGCTGGGCCAGTGGGCCGGTATAAAAAAAGAAAGAAAATGTGTTCCCGTTTTAGGATTATTACGGTCATTTCCGGGTCGCGCGGCCCAATTATTAGTTACGTTAATGTTTGGGCTGGGATGCTTTTCAGCTGTGGCGTAATTTACATTTGTTGCCGTTAAAACAATGAAACGCGTTGTTTTTTTATGTATGACATACTTTCTTGTGAAAATAGCCGATCTACAATCTCACAACTTTTCAGATAGCAACGCGTTGTGAGCTTGTAGATCGACTATTTTCACTAGTTTCCATTCTGAGAAGACAAAAAAAATCTTTATTGGTAAATGTTTTGTGAACCAGAGATCTAGAGTAGTTAGCGAAACAGAGGCTCGGTTCATAACGTACGGAAGAACCTATAGATATCAACAGACACCATCAGGGAGGCCATATCTCTAGCTCAATGAGAAGAGAGGCAGCCTGTGAATCCATAAGTCGCTGGTTCGATCCCTGTCCCCAACAATGTGTTGAAGTGATCATCATTACGAATTCTTCGTTTTACAAATAGTGTTTCTTGAGGTTAGGTCGTTGTTTTACTAAGGTGAAGGTTAGTGAGTGTGGGTGTAGAAAAGAGTCAGCTAGTCAGCAACCTTCCCCCTATTCCCATGGATTGGATCCACCCCTCTCACCTGCTCTCACTCATCACCAATCACACCTGTCACAACTCATTAGTGGCCTGGTGGCTTTTTCTTTGAAATAATGTGTAGTTTTCTAAATATTTAACTTTAAGCGCCCAATGCCATGTTATTGGTCATGGCCATTTAAAGGGTAGCAACATTAACAAACAAATGAGTCTATACCTGTAACAATGCTCTATAAACCAAGGAACCAGATTACTCATATGTTGTGTTGCTTTTGCCAGGATTCGAGCCCATGACCTTGCGGTTCAGAGTCAATAGCTCTTCCAACTGAGCTACCCGAAACAATATACATTGACATTTGATGAACTTGCAACCTTTACACTACAGATTTTCTTTACATCACACTCCGATTTAATCAAAACATTTAAGCTGTGTGATATATACATTTTGAGTTAAGACCATTAATATCAACCCATGTCCCTCTGCACTCTAGCAATCAGTGCACCTGGTGATACCTAGCCTGCCAGTCATTGGCTCCTCAATGGTGCTGAAAAGTAACTATGTACATTTACTCAAGTACCAATACAAACGCTTACAATGCACAGTACAATTTTGAGGTACTTTTACTTTCCATTTTTGTCACTTTACAAGTGTACTCTACTACAATTACAGCAGATGACAGCTTTCGTTATTGTTACTTTGCAGATTTAATTATTAATACAACACCTACAGTAACCACATACAGCCGATCTACAATGTGACACGTTATGAGCTTGTATATATATAATAAGCAACCCATGCTGTATGATAACTTACCACACATGAAATCCAATTCTGTCTATCCAATGGCTCAGTCAGTACACTGTCTACCTGTCAGTCTGTAAGTCCCTGGTTCAAACCCCAATTTAACCACTCCAAATATAATTTACTGAACCAAAATCATGACTTTGTTAATTAATGCATGTTCATGCTCGCGCGCTCTCTCTCTCTCTCTCTCTCTCTCTCTCTCTCTCTCTCGAAACCGCTTATTGCTGCTTGCAGCTATATTTTAACTTGTTTTTTGACGAGAGATCATGCTTACTCTGCTTATTCCGATCTCGCACTTGTAAGTCGCTCTGGATGAGGAGGGTCAGCTAAATGCCTAAATTGTAATCGTAATCAAGTGTTTGTTAAGTAACAGGGGTCGATCTCCCCGGAATTCCATCTCTTCAGTTAACAGGATATGGATAGGACATACATTTTCAGGTCGGGATACCAATTTGATCAAATCAGAAGAGAGAGCCCATACAGGATACAAGATACACAAGTGGAATTCTGAGTGATGAAAAATAAATAAATTAGCGGACAAAATTGGAACTGGAAAAAAAGCTGATCAATTATCTTTGTGGGATTCTCTCTTCTGATTGGATGAATTTTGTAACCCAGAGGGAAATGTATTTTCTATTTATTAAAGAACTGGAGAGACGGGCAGACCCATGTTACTGACCATACCCTAAAGGAATGATTACTATCACAATGTAGAGCTTTAACTTTTTAACAATAAACGTTGTTTTAACCAACAAACATATCACAGCAACTTTATCCACTTGAACCCTAGCATCCCCATTGTTGGGGGAATATTTGCTGAAAATAGCTGATCTACAAGCTCGCCAACCCTGGTCAAGTGTTAGGTTACTAAAAGTATGAGGGTTTAAATTGTTAACAACGATAGAGGAGATTTATTATCATTGATAATCACTTTGGAATGGTTGCGTGTGCAAACCTACTTTGCGTTTCAAACGTGGACCACTGGGACATCCAGTTATCAATGTAGTTCATCTTAATTATGGCTGACCAGTGGTGGAATGTAAGTAAGTGCATTTACCCAAGTATTGTACTCAAGTGCAATGTTGAGCTACAATTACTTCTATACTTCTACTCCACTACATCTCAGAGGCAAATACTGTACTTTTTACTCCACTACAGTTATTTGAAAATAGGTGTTCTGACTTTTGGGGTGTTATTCAATCTGTTTATTGCAATTTTTGGATGGATATTATGTATCTGCATAGTACCAATCTTTGATATCGAATGCTTCTGTGGAAAATCCAACAAACAAAGTTTCCAAAAGAAAAATATTGCATTATTATTACAAAACGTACATTAACCAAATAAGTCCTATTTTATACTTTTGTCCATTCGATAATAGCAGATCTACAGGCTCACAACGTGTCATGTCACAACACATTGTGAGCTTGTAGATCATAACTACATTGGAATCAATATTGTTTATTCTTTTCCCCCCACATTTCCTGCAAAGTAACGGTTTTAGACATACAAGGTTTCCACCCGATATATATCGGAACGGTTCAATCCATGTCAACACAGAGCAAACCGTTAGAACGTGTTGCCCCGAGGACGCTAATACAACGTGTGCATTCCATGTGTGTGGAGCTGGACATGCGCGACACGCAGGAGGAGCGTTCTCAGCCCTTTTCTGGCAAATATTTATCGGAGCTGGCAAACTCTGTTGTAATTCTAAGATAGAATATCCCGGGCCAGCCCCTCGCGAACGCACGAAACAAAGCGTGCGAGGCACAGCGACTAAATTCACCTTTGGAGCTGGGAACAGTTTCTCTTTTGTATTAAAACTTAATCAAGTACGACAGCAATGCAAATATTTTCACAGCGGAGGAATGGAGCCAGGGCTCACAGGTGCATTGACGAGGCTGAGCATGGAGGCAGTATGCTGCTGGCCTCACTCTCACATAAACTTGTTTTTTTTTTCTACCAGGGCTGAAAGAAGTACTCTGATCTTTTTGTTTTACTTTAGTAAAAGTAGCAATCCCACAATGCAGAAACACTTACAAGCAGCATAGGCTACACATGTCATCATGTACTAAGTTACAAGTAAAAGTCCTGTATTCAAAATTGTACTAAAACGTGCAAAAGCATTGGAATCAAAATATACTTAAATTACTAATAGTAAGATTCATTATCATGCAGAAAGTTTCACTTCACAAGTTTTCCAAATGTATAAAGATATATTTCCAAAATAGCTTTCGCCACGCGTTGTGAGCTTGTAGATCGGATTTGTCAAAATACAGTGTCACCATTACGACCCGAATTTGATCTACTAGCCCCCGGTGGCCCCTTGCCATTTTCCTAATGTGGTCCTCGGGTTAAGCCACTAGAGCAGGGGTCTTCAACGTTTTTCAGGCCAAGGACCCCTTAGCTGAGAGAGAGAGATGAAGCAGGGACCCCCCATACATATTGGATTCACGTTAAATGTGTGTTTTCAGACATTTAACCACTTAAAACCCTCAATACTTTGTAAACTTGACCTTTGGCTCCGTAGACGGTCGGCTCTTTTTTCCCTTTACAAAACCTCTTTGCTGAAAATAGTAGATCGACTATTTTCAGTTAATGTTCCCCCCCAGAATAGGAATGCATAGTAAGTGGTTAATAAATAGATTAAAAAAATAAAGTCCCTATCACACAAAGATTTGGTGACCCCCCTATAGTAACTCTGAAGACCCCCTAGGGGTCCCGGACCCCCTGTTGAAGATCCCTGCACTAGAGTATCCATGATCTAGCAGCTTGGTTTTGGCAGACGAGTATGATCTAGTGGCTCCAAAGACACATTGTTTAGTTTTGGCAGACGAGTATGATCTAATGGCTCCAAAGACGCATTATTTAGTTTTGGCAGACGAGTATGATCTAGTGGCTTCAGGTTTATGTTTTATATCAACATGTGACACACTGTAAGAGGCTGAAGTCAAACCAATTAAATACTACTACCTACGTGAACCTATCCAAACCCTGGCTGACTGAGAGACAGACAGACAGACAGACAGACAGAGCGTGTGTGTGTGTGTGTGTGGGGGGGGGGGGGGGGGGGACGGACGACGACAGAGTGTATAAACAGATGGGGTCTTTGCTGGGGAACATTAAATAGACATCAGAGATGCTGGAGGCACATGTGGAGAGTGGCAGGAAGCTACACACGCTCGCACACACGCACACGCACACACGCACACACATCTGTGGGATAATTAGGTGAGGGTCAGGACAAGAGTGTGTGTATGCACGCATGTGCGTGTGTGTGCGCGCATGTGTGAGTGTGTTTGCGTGGGAGGCACACTGTAAAAACAGTAGTTTTGCTAAATTAAAAGACGAAGAGGAATATACAGTGTGTGTATATATATATATATATATATATATATATATATATATATATATATATATATATATATATATATATATATATATATATATATATATATATATATATTTATATATATATCATTTGTTTGTTTGTTTATTAATTAATTAATATATTTTTTAATTTCACTGATATCCAAAATATTAGGTGACATACACTGTTTTGTATTAAAGAGATACTTGTTTGGTGTATTTGAGGTGATAGGAATCTAAGTAGATCATCATGCATAAGTGTGTTGCATCGTCTGTCTTGGGAAATATTTGCATTATCATCACACTTACTGTAGCACTGTGTAACTTCATAAAGAACAGTGCTATGACAGAGAAAAGGCGTACTTGCTGCATTCTCTATAACTTCACGTTCTTCTGACCACCTCTGATAATGTTCACATTCTAGCAAAGCAACGAGGGACATTCTGAGAAAAGTGTTGTGCTTGATTTATTTAAGCAGGTCTCCCAGGAGGGTGGAGGCTTACAGCATATGCCTTTACAAACCATGTTTATATGACCCACTCTCCCGGTGTGCCTGGTCAAATAAATCAAGCTCAGTGTTCAATTCGCGGTGTCCCCCGTGGCTTCTGTAGAATGAATGCAAACGCAGAAATTTGGGAAGCGCTTAAAAGCGTGAGAGGGGTGAAATGGGGGGAAAAGGTAAAAAAAGAAAAGAAAAAACACCCGGATGAGATTCACAGATTTTTTTGACTATATGACCAGTGGTGGAAAGTAACTATGGACATGTACGTCCTGCATTTAAGGACAATTTGTTTGTACTCGTATTTACTTGAATAGCCTATGTCCATTTTTCAATACTTTATACTTCTCCAATAGACGAAAGTATTGTACTTTTCACTCCACAACAATTATTTGAAAAAAATTGTTGCAATTACTTTGTAGATTAAAACCATTATTATAAAACATATAATATCCAAGTTATCTAGTTAAAATGAGTTATTAGTTGTTAGACCAACTGAGGATAGACTACTACAGTATATCCCATAGCCTGGATGGATGTTTCCTCTGTGATTGGCTAGTCAGTTGTTAGGCCAACCGGCTGATCAATGCTGTCAGTCAGTCAGTCAGTCAATTAGCCTGTCAATTAGTCAGTCAGTCAGTCAATTACTCCTCCCGAAAGCTGAGAAAGGAAGCTATCTGTTCGTCAATTACGTTCACGAAAAAATATTTTAAAAATATTAAAAAAATATATATATATATCTCACGAGACTACACAAAGTCATAGGACTTAAAGGAGAACTGTGCCATTGTTTAAGGTGAATGAATGCTATGCAGAAATATCTGCATGAACCTCGACATGAATGATCACCATGAACCTCGTTTCATGTCGGCTGGCAGCGGTTTGTAAGCTCAACCTCTTGACACATAACGCATTGGGAAATGTCACCAGTGTAAAAGGTCACTTACAGCTCCATTCTACACCCTCAGAGTTCAATTAACACTCCGCACTCCGTAGAGTTAAGCAGATATAAAGGAAGGCAGATAAACATGAGCAAAATGAGTTTTTTACTCATTATTGCCCAAGTTACCTAGATGAAAGTCCCGTTTTGTTTCATCTTTCCTGAAAACCTTAAAAATATGACTTAGGCAATTATGCTACATGGCTAACGATATTCAATTCATTCTGCCTTTCCCGCTGGTCTGGTTTTGTCCTCTCTCTCTCTCTCTCTCTCTCTCTGAGTCTTTGCCTTTGAGACGGTGCAGCAAGCAACAGCCTTTTTGCTCCGTGAACCTATCCACCCGTGTTTGGAGGTGTAGGAGTTAGGAGGCCAGCTAGCAGGGCTGGCACTGGAGTCGTCCCTGCCTGGGCTGCGTGCTTTGTGGCTGTGGGGGAGGACGGATGGAGGGAGGGAGGAGGGACAGGATTCCGACTCCTGCGGTGGGGTGGGGTGGGGTGGGGTGGGGAGGAGGTTTCTCGGTGCGGCTGCGTTGCACTGAGTGGGCAGCAGCAGCAGCAGCAGCAGCAGCAGCAGCAGCTCCGTCCGTCCGGGCCGGCATCTGCTCTCTCTTAGTGGCAACCACACTGGGCTGTTATTGTTCCCGACAGAGAGGCAGAAAGACAAGGGGGGGGGGGGGGATTAAGGCAGGGGAGGGGAGCTGGGTCCAACTGTTCCGATATCGTCGCTGTCTGGCAGAAAACCTGTATGTTCCAAAACGGTTACTTTTCAGGAAGTGGGGGGAAAAAACGAACCTGTGTTCAATGTAGTTATAATATTTAGTCACAAACTCTTGTTAATACTTTTCATTGGTTGAATATGTATGAAACCCACAGACAGACTCTCACTTTAAATACTTTCCCCCCCAAAAAAGCAGATCGACGAAACAATGTGTTGTGAGGTTGTTGATCGGCTATTTTCTGGCTATCGGCAGGCTGTGAAACTGTGTGGTAGAGGGACACTGACTGGGTGACTCAACCCCCAAGCTGGCTTGGGGTTCCACTCAGCAGCCGAGGCAGAGTTGGAGGTGACGCGTGGGGATGTGTTTGAGTGCATGCTGGGCGAGGAGTGGATAAATAAAGCAAAGCGCTTAACTCTGTCATGGAGGAGAAAGTGAAAACCACTTGTGCCGATGAAAAACGGTCATCCATGTCTATTTCCTCGACCAACCTGCTCATCGGAAGAGGTCAGGGGTTCAGTGTTTCTTGCTTAAGGACACTTCGATATGAAGCGTCTGCAGTCTGAACAAAGCCTTAGACTTTCTGTGTGTTAGTCAGTCTGTTTGTTGGTTCGTCGATCTGTGACCGACATATCTTGAAAAGCACTGCATAATGCTGGATTGCTATGGACTTTGCAACCTATAGCAACACTTTGAACAGTGAATTAGAGAGGATAAAATGTATCGTTTTGAATTGAGAATAGGTTTTGAATCGAATCAAAATCTAATCGCTTTGTGGGATTCCAAAAGATTCACCCCCCCACCCAATACTGTTTAGAATGAAGGACTTAAGCAGATGCCATCCACAGCAACGTGCAAAGTGCACAATCCGAGTAAGCTCTGGGGGGGGGGGGCACCAAAGATCACAGGAGGGGCGTGAGGCCTTGTCTGTTTGGACAAGGCCTATATTCGTTGTACGAGAAGTATATATAGGACCTAAGTGGTTAACATGTCTTAAAAACACAAGTGTGTACATGTGTGTGTGCACGTGTGGGGGTCTCAGCTCCTGTCAGATGCAAGAAGAGGGGACTCCAAGGAAAAAAAGTTTGAGACCAACTGCTCTGGTCCAGTGGTTCTCAAAGTGGGGTTCGGGGGCGCCCAGGGGTTCCTTGGGAGTGTTCCAGCAAGCCCCCAGCACAATTTGTTGATATAGCATCAAGATCAGTTTGAACCAATTTAACCGTAT
This sequence comes from Gymnoscopelus braueri, assembly GCF_963280865.1. Lineage (NCBI taxonomy): Eukaryota > Metazoa > Chordata > Actinopteri > Myctophiformes > Myctophidae > Gymnoscopelus > Gymnoscopelus braueri. The sequence continues at coordinate 8,426,229 of NC_137608.1, forward strand.
ATTATCTGCTTCTTTCAAAAACATTTTGAACATTTGAAACATTTTGAGTACACACAATTCCTGTGCGGGGGTCCCTGGTACAAAATATTTTCAGAAGAGGGTCCGCGGCCAAACATTACTTTGGGGGTCGTTGACATGAAAAAGCACGGCTCTAGTCAACCGAAAACACGGTAAGCAGCCAAGTAAATAGAGAGCAAGGAAATTGGTCGAGCGCTACAAATTAACCAGGAGAGCAGGTAGACATCAAACCTAGCATCTGTCTAAACAACCAACTAAATGAGAAACTTGGCATCTGTGGTCGAGCAAACAGCTTCCATCTATCTAAATAAAGTACATAGCATGATGTGAACAAGTAAGCAATATACATCTGGAAAACATAGAAGCAAGCAAGTAAGCCTTGCCGAGCCATAATAAGGCAGGAGCCCATCTCCTGTTTCTGTAGCGTGTGACGGCTTGATGTACAAATTCACCCCTAGCCATGATGTACAAGTACACCCCCTGGACATGACACCAGTACTGTACGTCACATGGACATTCCCCCAATCCAGCCCTCGATGCTGAGGGCCAAGCAGGGAGGCATTGGGTCCCATTTTAATAGTCTTTGGTATGACCCGGCTGGGGAATCGAACCCCGACCTCCCAATCTCAGGCGGACACTCTAAACACAAGGCCACTGAGCTGGAAAACACACCTAGCATCTAAATCGCCAACATGTGGATAACATTTATAACTAGCATGTATGTAAAGAGGCAACATCATACTGTAGAATGAATAGGGGTAACACACCAGTAACCTCCTAGCAACCACCAATATAGATACACCCTATACCTAGTACACCCCAGTGGCGGCCATAGCTGAACGGCTGAACGTTGTGAGCTTGTAAATCTGCTATTTTCAAACATTTTAACTTTTGGTACTTTAAGTACATTTTGATACCGATACTTTTGTTATTTGACTAAGTACAAAAGTACTACGAAGTACATTTTTAATTCCGGACTTTTACTTGTAACAGGGTATTTCTATATTGCAGTGTTGATACTTTTACTTAAGTAAAATATCTGAGTACTTTTTCCACCACTGCTAGTAACCAGTGAATACTTTGGGTAGACGCTGGTACTCAACCCCCAGGTTGATATAATTTCACCCTGACATACTAACAGCATGAGGCTGCTGCTTGTGATGCAAGCCATATGTTTGTTAGTGTCGGGGTACCCACCTGTTCTGCTGTACGCGTACGCAACCTAATGCATAGATTCATGTGTAGGGCAACTCTGTCATAACTAACCCTATATGCAGTTCTGTCAGGTTCTCCTCTAGATTGTGGAACCATTGGCACACATGCCTGTATAGAAAGTGATCACTGTGGAAGGTTTTCTGTTTTACTGTTTATTTCTTTTTCTTTATTTTAGTTTATTGTGATGTTTTTCAGAATCAGAATCAGAACTTATTGCCCACTCTCCCCCCCCCCCCCCCCCCCCCCCCCAACTCATTTTTAGATATTGAGAGGTTGATTTACTATATTCAGAGCACTATTATTGTGATAGGGACCTCCCTGGGTCTGAAATAAAGGATTGAATTGAATTGAATTAAAATAAGCATCTAGACCAACCACACAATATATAAAAGCCAAAAAAGAAAGTTACTCACAGTCAAACAGATAAAAACAAAACATCTAAAAATCAATCAATAATAGTCGAAAACACATTCAAATGCATGTAGTGGAAGGGCAGAGTGGACATAAACTATTGGCCATCCTTACACAGAACTAAAAGCAAGGGAGAAGAGGTGGGTCCTTAAACTAGATTAAAAAACTGTCTATAGTGGGGCAGGAGTATCAGTGTTTTAACAACAAATGGAAGCAGGGCCCTCGTTGAGAACCACTGCTCTAAAAACATTGGAAATGTAGCAAGTGATATTTCACATCATGGATAGATGTGAATCAGCAAACACACACACACACACACACACACACACACACACACACACACACACACACACACACACACACACACACACACACACAGAGATATAACACCGAGGTTACACAGGTTGACTGTTTTGTTTGGTAGCGTGAACACGGGTGCGTAAAAGTCTCGTACGAAAGGGTCGTGCCCCAAAAAATAGCAGCCCTACAAGCTTGCGAAGCATCGCATTCGCGACACGCCGTGAGCTTGTAGATCTGCTATTTTCAGTGTGCGACACCATCATGCGACAGAGCATAAATCCGACTTTACATAATTCTCTCCCCTTGGCCAGGTGTGTTTGTCACGGTGGGATTTCTAGCACGTACTCGAAATGAAGGGGATTTGTTTGCTGTGCAAGAGTATGTGGAATGTGGGCATGGGTTCTTTCCAGTGGTAACTAAATACATTTACTCAAGTACTGTATTTGTGTACTTTTACTTCACATGAGCATTTCCATTTCCCGTACTTTTTGCTTCTGTGCCATTACATCTCAGAGGCAAGCAAATATTGTACTATTTTTATGTGATTCAGTAACTGAAAAGCACCAATTTAAACTCTCATTCCTTGTATTACTGTTGCATTCACTGCATATAGCCTTTCTCAAGTAACATTTTTAACACAGGACTTTTACTTGTAACAGAGTTCCTGATTGTGCTACTGCTACTTTTACTTGAGTAAATAAATCGGAGCGCTTCTTCCAGCGCTGCTGGTAGTGTCCCAGTGGTTTGCTGCCAGCTCAGTGTGTACACAGCTCTGCTGATGGACCATTATGAACAGGTCACAGATGATGTAATCCCACGCAGCGCCGCAGCTTGGGACTTCACAACTTCAACATCATGACTTCACAACTGCAAGTTCAACAGTTCAGCTGCAGGGCCATGCCCTCAATTCACTCCACTGGCGGCCATGGCAAACTTCACTGCTTCTCAGCGTGCAAACACGCTGAACACTAGAGCAAGGGTACGTTCGGCAATATGCACCGAGAACAGAGCTGTCGGTGTGTTGTGCTCTAGGTGGACTACGCGACCTGAAACAGTTGACTCTGAACACTGATGAAAACAACAAGGATGGAATAAGTAATCGCTACCGGTAAGTGCAGGCTTTCTGCAGACGGTAGTAACCTGGTTGCACTTTTCCTGAAGGGCGCCCGGAAGCTCAGAGCTTGGGTTAGGGCCCCACCGGACCCACCTGAGGACCTGGGGTTGGTCCTGGAGGCTCTACGACAAGCCCCCTTTGAACCACTTGAGTCAGTGAACCTGAAATGGCTGTCACTCAAGACAGCATTCTTGTTGGCTGTCACATCTGTAAGTCAGTCCATGAGGAGCTTTGCAGGTCTAGGCCGGATGATGGAGGAGTAGTGTTGCGCCTCAACCCAGCCTTTCTCCCCAAGGTTCTCTCACAGTTACGGGTGTGAGTATGCAGTAGCGTTGTGTGTGGGTTTTGTGTCAGTGTATGTGTGGGATTGTGTATGAGTTGAGTGTTCACTTCCAGGTGCTGAGCATTTCCTGATTGCTGGCTGCCAATCACCCTTGCTTCTGGTGATTGGGTGGAGAAGACTGGAGAAGACTATTTAAGATCTGTGAACACCTGTGGTCTCTGGCAGCATTTGCAGTAGTGCTGTCCACCCACACACACTTGGTGCTCTTTGTTTAGTATTTAAGTAACTGTTTTGAGTTATTTAGTAAATGTGTATTATGTGAAAGCAATGGGCCACGGAAGCCAGCTTTTTGTATAAAGTCATGTTTTGTTAGATTATATTAGAGTCGAGAATTTAGGACTTTATTTTACTTTATTTTCTGTTTGTCAGGTTAGTGTTTAACACTCAAGATTATAGGTTTAGGGCTGTTATGTTTATTTCCCTGAGTTGCTCCGTGTGTCCTATGATTTTGTTAAAGTGTTAAATTTAATGTAAATATCTTAAGCTATTAATAAAAACGGGTTTCACTCCCAATTTATGTTGCATCCCTTCTTCCTCTAGACTATAGGGACGTAACACAGAGGCACATCACAATCAGGTGATTGAGCTATGTCCTCTCTTTGACATGCAGACAGATGGAGTACAGAGACAGAGTCGGTCCCCACTCTGCCCTGTTAGAGCATAAAGCCCCTTACACACCGAGGGCGAATTTTTTAAAAACCTTATAAAGTCTATGCAAGCTCACATGGAGCGAAAAGCGTCTTTTGATTATTCGGAACGAGTACGAATTTTGCGTATATTCGCATATTCGCCGGTGTGTAATGACCTTAAGAGTCGTACATCAGCACCACACGTGCCCACAGAGTAATAGAACCGGGTGAATGTAGTTTGAGTCCGTAGTCCAACGACTGAACGTGGCTGCATCCTTTCCCTCGGGGGAGTCGGTCTTGCATGCTACCCAGCGGTAGGTGTCACCTTCACCAGTCAGTTGGCCTTGTGTCCGTTGGGCTGGCTTGACCGGCCCTTCACCCCTGTGGTCACTGGTCTTGGCCAGGCTCTGGGTAGCGTCTTGCGCCTGAGCGTTTAGCGACGGATGTCCAGCCGCCCCAGGGGTTGTAAATATTTAAATGCAATTTACTGGTGAATATATTAAATACAGTATGTGCTTGGGCCGTGGGCCCCTGGTGTTGGCTCTGGGGGTCTGGGACTGCTTCGCTTCCTCACAAGGTGTCTTACAGAGTTTCCCCACAAATATGTTGGGTGGAGAGAGGTTGTAACCTTTGTTCTTTGAGTGAAGAGACTATCTCTCCACCTCCATCAAGTAGGACATCACAAACGTAACCTGCGAGGCTCACTGTTGCTCAAATCTGCAGCAAACTTGGCACCAACACTGGTCAGGGGTCTGCCATCACAATAGCCACACCAGGGGCCACATGCGGCCGCGCACCATTGCTCCGATCCACACCAAATGTGGCACAAACACTGCTCAGGGGTCTGCCATCAGAATAGCCACGGCAGGGGCCACTGGCTGCCACAGGCACACGTTGTTCTGATCCACACCACACTTGGCACAAACACTTTTCAGGGGTTTGCCATCACGATAGCCACACAAGGGGCCCCTAACGTGGCCAAATACATATACATTTTGGGGGTCCTTGACATGAACCTGTTTGAGAACCCCCTGGTATACGCTAACCACAGCGGCCCTCTGTGTACAGGCCTGTTCCATGCCATGCATGTCAAAAATAATATTTGAATCCCGTGAAACAAGATCTCCTTGCCCTTCAAATCTGGTCAAATCTTCCTCTAGCCGAGGCCTCCACGAGTCACACGTTAGAACAGGGGTCTTCAACTTTTTTCACCACATATTTGTATAGCACAGTGGGTTTCAACCTTTTTCATATCAACGTCCATTATTTATTCGGCATTTGAGCCACGGACCACCGTTTGATGAGTTTTAGCCCCTCAGACCCAAAAGTTACAATATTTTGTTATCGTTGGATAAGATTTTGTCCACAATTCCATGCTGTATTGGAGAGATTACAGGCAAACGTTGATCAAAATAACAATTCTTCTACATTCTAATCGTGTAGACTTCTTGTAAATCAAGTGATGCAGATGTTTAACAATAATGTAACTCTTGAGAGCGTAAAATGAAACCAAATGGACCCGTGGTTACCAACTCTCCATCATTTAGCTGGGGACCACCTGGAACCCCCTCAAGGACCACTGGTGGTCCCCGGACCACTGGTTGAGAACCACTGGTATAGCAGATTAAACGTTAGATTTCATAGATAGGCTCTTGGACTTGTTTGGCAGCACTATCATCAGTGTTGTGTAAATCCAGGTTCTTGGTTTGTTTGTTTAGACATTATCTTTTCTAATAATATGTTGGATTCTTATGTGTATTTTCAGACATTTAACCACTTAAACCCTCAACAATTAGTGAACTTGACCTTAGGAACTTGGTCTGTTCTTTTTTCCCTCTACACCAATTCTCTTTGCCAAAAATAGACTATCTACAAGCTCACAACGGGTAGCAGCACGATGCGTTGTGAGCTGGTAGATCTGCTATTTTCAGCATGTAATGTTCCCCCCAGAATAGGGATGCTAGGGTTCAAGTATTCAAAAAAAACATTTGGCGGCCCCCCCGTAGTAACTTCCGAGGACCCTCCTTGGGGTCCCGGACCCGCTGTTGAAGACCCATGCGTTAGAACAAAGGTTTAGACTCACCTTAAATCAGTGTGCCTTGGCATGAGCCTCCTCTTTCCGCTGAAATACGCTTCAAACTCTTCGCTTTGCAGTCTGTGGGCGTAGTCTATATAGCCAGATATTTCCTGTCCCAGAGCATTTCGGTCCCTTATGAAAATAATTGACTGTAAAGAAAAGAAAAAGAGGGGGAAAAAAAGGTGGAATCACTGCGTAAATAATCATAGAGGTCAAGCAGCCAGGAGTTAAAGCCAAGGGGGGGCATATCAGTTGCTTCTAATGGGGAGATACTGGACTTAGATGAGGGTATCCGTTACAAATACACCCACCTTGAAACCCAGAGGGAGGACACTGTAAAATGGAGTGTTCTTTTAACCTTGAGAGTGACCCCTTGTGGGTCCATTTGTAGACTCCCAAGGTTATAGACGCTCTCACAGGACCCTTATGGGTCCATTTGGTTCAGTTCATAAAATAACACTCGTCTGTGCTTTCTGTGTGAATCCGAAATTGTTTTCGTTTTCGCCGTACCATGAATTTGACTTTAATCGATGCTATGAACGGGGATCAAATCCAGAAAAAAATGGACCCCAGCATGTCTGTCAGCCTGTGAGGGGCCCGTTCAGACTATAGAGGTGGGCTGTGGACGGAATATCCTGCTCAGACATGTGTGTGTGGGACTTTCGGGCCGGACCCTGCGACTTAACTAGCGGCTGACTTCCGTTCCAAGACAGCCTACAGACGGGTTCGAACGTGGCGGAGGTTAACGTTCAGCTTTGCCATGAGATGAGAAGGGAGCTCGCCTGAGTCATAGAGTGCAGAGCAGTGCTTTAGACTCAGCTGTTTGGGCCCAGCATTGATTGATTGATTGAATACTTTATTAGTCAAAGTGCACATAGGTACAGTAAGACATTAAGGCTAAAAGTATAACACAAAATGTTTTCATTGTGGTCCTATGTAGTCAATTCATCAAAAGAGCATAGAATATTAACATATTAATATATGTCATCAACAAATACAAATAGCTATATTTACAGGGGAGAAGAAATGGGGAAAACAACAATTTCAGGCCAGTTTTGAACGAAACCAGTGATTCACATCCTTTAATGGATGATGAGAAGGAATTCCACATTACGGTGGCATAGTAGTAGAATGTGAATTTTCCCATATGACATGAATTATTTTCATCCATGGCACCCCAAATTACGAAATATTGTTATTTTTCACTCTAGCATCATATATTTGTGCCATATTTTACTACTTTCATTTGACATAACAATATGAAATGCCTTGCAATAACTATCTGTATCTTTATGCTGATCATTATTACTATATTTATGTATTTTTATTATAAGATGACGATGCATGTTCAGGTTGGGATACCATCTAAATCAGGAGAGACAACAGGACACAGGATAAACAAGTGAAATTGGAAGTAATGGCATATAAAGAAATGATTGGAACTGTAACACTATAAATTCTAAGCTGATAAACGGATGGGTACCGTCTCTGGATTGGATGAATTTGGCAACCCGCCTCAAAATGTATTTTCGGTTTATTAACCCTAAAGAGCTGGAGGGATAAAGAAAAAACTTTTGTTTTAATCATAAAATATCTATTAAAGACCTATTACCTTTTTCTCTCTGGCCTTTAATTCTAGCTGAGTGTGAATCCCTGGCCTTTAGAGTGCATTGCTGTTTTAGCCCTTCTTTTGCACTTTGGGTCGACCACAGTCGTTGCAAATGTGCTTTACAAATAAAGTTTGAGCCGAGTTGAAACGCACAACAGTTTGTAAGATCTTTGTGAAGCGGTACAAAGGGAACATAACACTTCCCATTTCCCAAATATTTTTCTAAGAGCAAACGAGAATAAGAATGGAAATCGGGGAAGGGGAATCCCACATTTTTGACGGCTTCAACCTATAGTCTAAACACTGATTTGTGATCTGTGCTTAAAAGGAACCCAGGCGTTTGATGATGTCTGTGTTTGGGTCTCTTCAGTGCAAACAACAGCCTGGTCCTGTTGTTTGCACTGAACACTGTCTCCGTGAATCAACTCCTAAAGTGTAAACTTAAACCGCATCTACCCTACAGCCAGTGGCAGAAAGTAACTAAGTGCATTTAGTAGTACTGTACTTGAGTACAATTTGAGGCACCATTGGCATTCTCCAGACACTTTGTGCTTTTAGGCTACCTACAGACAGTGTTGCCAGATTCTGTGAGAGAAACAAGCAACCAGGTCTAGGAAAACCAGCCCAAAAGAAGCGACTATGGGTCACGTGAGCACTTTAACATATACATCAGCTATTTGAAAATAGCAGATCTACAAGCTCACATGCGACACGTTGTGAGCTTGTAGATCGGCTGTTTTCAAATAAAATCTTGCAGGGAAATTATAATAAGAAGATCTGGCAACCCTGCCTACAGAGGCAAATAATTGTACTTTTCACTCCACTACAATAATGTGAAGTTACTTTGTACATTCCCATTATTATTACAAAACACACACGGTTAGCGCTCGGGTGGCGCAGTGGTAAAGTCCCTGCCCACCACCACGGAGGTTGTGGGTTCAAATCCATTGTGGCGCAACCGGCTTTACTTTGTCTGACGTCTATGTGAATACATTTGGTCTGTGTTCGGCGGGAGGAGTAGGACGAAGGCTCTACGTCCTCCCGGTGGGGGCTCCTCACTGGCAGGTACTAGGATACAACAGCAGTGACAACACGGAAATGTGTGTGGGGAGGAATTCATTGGCATAACGACTACATTGGGGAGAAAAAGGCGGTACAAAATAATTGGCTACTCTAAATGAAAAAAAGACAGTTTTCTTTTTCTCGGCTATTCAAAAATGGCTGATCTACAAGTCTGCGACAACACGGCACAACACATTGTGAGCTTGTAGATCGGCGTTAATACATTTTTTAATACATTTTGACAAAGTTGAATAGTTTTACGTTGGTGCTGTAATATCGATGACGATACTTGTGTACTCCGTCTCAAGTTAACATTTCTCACACAGGCTGTTTACTTGTAACTTTTACTTGTAACCACATCCCTTAGGGCTCTATACAAGTGTCTTTTCTGTTTTCTGTTATTGCGGGGAAAGCTTTCGCAGGAAAATAGCCAAGCTCACAACTTGTCGATCGGCTATTTTCTGCGAAAGCTTTCCCCACAATACGGATACTGGGATTTAAGTGGTTAAGTAAAGAAATATGAGTTGTTCTTCCATCGCTGCCCGCAGCAGACGGAATCAAAGCATGACAGATAGGCTTGTCACTGGACTCAGACAAAGCGGATGAAAGCCCACGCCGTCCTCTCTAGGCCCCCAGGTGACAGAGAAACGTTGAAATGATCTTTTCATGTTCGATTGGGTGGTAGAGATAGCAGCGCCCTCGGTGATATAAATAACGGCCCATGACAATGGACAGGAGAAGAAGACGCACTAACAGACTACACACACACACTCAGGTGTGAAAAGCTTGTTTTGGCTGCCGTCACCGAGATCACAGCGGCCTTGATCGCGTCCCGCTTTGTCTCGGGGAAGGAGGCGTTTTGTGCGGGACGCGTCTTGTTTATCCTCTCTCGCAGCAAGCCCTGCTACGGTATTGGCATAAAGGGATGCAGGCAGATATCGGTATTCTAGTTTTCTGAATTATTTTTCAAAAATGCCCGATCTATAGCTCACAACTTGTAGATCTTTTTTTTTAAAAACAGGGCTTAAGTGGTTCAGTAAAATGTTCAGTTCATATGCATATTTTATATTTACTTGTTTGATTGTTCATTGTAAAAAAAGGTACAAGTTGTTTTCATATATTGAAGTATAAATCATTAACATTTTTGTATCTATTAAAAATGTGTTTGTGTTGTATTTTGTTCATTCATTTGTTTGCTCATAAGTTAAAGGTAGGGTAAGTGATATTTTTGGGTTAAAACAAAAAGTTTTAACCCAAAAATGTTGTTAAAAGGTTAAAGCACTATATTCTGATAGTAATCATTGCTATAGAGTGTTTGTTCAGTAACAGGAGTCTCCCCGTTTCTCCAGCTCTTTAATAAACAGAAAATACATTTTCCGGTAGGTGTCAAAATCTCAGCCAATCAGGAGAAAGTACCAATTTTTAAGCTTCCAATTTTGCCTGCTCATTTCTTAGTGTCATCACTTCCAATATCACTTGTTTAATCTATATCTTGATTGAGTTCTCTAACCTGATTGGATAAAATTGGAATTTTCTGTTTTATAAAGAGCTGGAGAGACAAGGAGACTCCTTTTACTGAACAAACACTCTATAGCAATGAGTACAATCAGAATATAGAGCTATTTAACACTTATTTTAACCAAAGAAAATCACTTACCCTACCTTTAAATGTTAAATGTTCTAGTTCTAGTTGTTTTTTCTAAATGATTAGAAAATTTACTTTTTGACAAAATAATAATAAATGTCTAGGACTCTCCGAAATCGGGATGGGACCCAGAAATCTGGCATGGGGTCGGGGGCTCTGTAATAGTCAGGACGCGGGCCAGCTGCAGATCCCCTCACTGAGAGCGGTGAGATAACTATTGCTCCAGAGCTCAAAGGGAAAAAGAGAGAAGGGCTCCTCTCTCTCTTAAACGTTTAAAACAGATGCGATCAGGTTCACAGCTGGTCGGGGGCCTACAGGGCCGGGGGCCTGGAGGGGCCGGCTACCCTGTCTTGTGGCTTCTGTGCTCTCCCGCAGCCTATAGCTTGAAAAGACATCATCGGGTGGAGCCAGAGAAGAGAGAGAGAGAGAGAGAGAGAGAGCGCAGCAACCGGTGGGAGGCGAGCAGGATCGCTGCTGAGATCGCCTTCCTGCGGAAGAGAGACTCCTATTGCCCCGTGGTAATTAGCGACAATGGATCACCAGGGCCTTTCCTTTGATGTTACAGCAAATGAATTGGCTGAGAAGCAGAGCGTGGCACCAACCTTGAGGCCAACGTATGCGTTGTGTGCTCTCTCAACGTTCTGAGTTTTGAGCGTTCTGTGGGTAACAGACTTTTTTTGTGTCATTGATTGTAGTGTCTAGGTCTTCTATTTCTATGTGCTCGGGCGATGCGAGAGTGTGGTCTAGCCAAGTGGTTCTCAATCTTTTTCATGTCAAGGACCCCCAAAATGATATGTATTTGGCCGCGGACCCCCATCTTAAAATATTTTGTTCCAGGAACCCCCCCCCCCCCCCCCAGAAGCAAAGATTTGAGTGTTCGCTTAAAGAAAAAATATATATTCAAAAGGTATTCACAAACAAGACTTTTCAAAAATAGCAGATCTACAAGCTCATAGTGCGGCACTCGGTGCCGTGCTATGAGCTTGTATATCTTCTATTTTTGAATAGCCAAAGTATAAAATATGGATAAGGGTTAAAATGATTGTGACGCTTTATTAACTAATTTTGCTGGGGACCACCTGGTACCCCCCCCCAAGGACCCCACTTTGAGAACCAATGGTATAGCCAACACCAACTCGGGACTCCTGAATCACTGCCCTTCACACTCTCCTATCTAGCATCAGGGTCTTGAGCTCTCTACAATGTTAGCTAAGATGTCGCGCCTCAGTGCATTTACGTAGGTGGTGCGCTTTCTTGCCTTTCCTGGCTTTGCCCTGGTGTCAGCTTGCTTCCCACTATAGTTCCGGGGTGCCTGACACTGTGCCCTGTGCCAGCTTCATCCTTCTCTCTCTGCCATGTGTCTGTGACCTGTGGTATAAGGTCCCCATATGAGGACCACATTTCTGATGTGGTCCGTCCATGTGACACCTAGTGCCGTTCGTAGCATTCATGTGTAGACTCCATCCAGGGCCATTTTCCTCGTTGTGCTGTGAGCATCCATGTCTCAGCCCCCATACAGCAGTAGCCTACCGACTCCACTGTAGCTACAAACAGCCGCCTCTTGAGCAGTGTCAATTTTGACAGCAAATTCTGATTTAGTCTTAGTTCTAGTCTTTTGAATAACACACCATTTAGTTTTAGTCTTAAAATATGAAAATATTAGTCTTTAGTCTTTTAGTCTTATAGTCAGCAAAATTAACACTGCTCTTGAGATCTTCTCCCATGTCTGATTTCCACACTCTCCTCAGACATTGTTAGTTTTTTTTGATGTGCAACACCTGTGTCACTCAAAGCACAAGTTGTCCTTTACGGGTGCATTTCTTTCCACATTCAGCGTTAAAACAAAATTACACTTCGGTAGATGGCAACGTACGTAACTACACAACCCAAACCTCTGCCAAAAGTGCCATTTTATCTTTACCACTCTCAGCTTGGCGTTCCTACTTTTGGCATGTCATTACAGGTGTAAAAAATTTATCAAATTGAAATAAAAAAGCAGAAATAGCAGATAAATTATTTCGTAACGCATTGTGAGCTTGTAGATCTGCTATTTCTGCAATTAGTCGTACAATGAAGTATTATTATGGGTAAGTAGTTTAACACTGAATTGTACTGTACAGGGCCCAGGTCACAGGGCTGAGGTTCTTTGTGACACTCGACACTCAGGTCCTCTCAAGTGTTTGAACGCGCGCAAACACACACACACACACACACACACACACACACACACACACACACACACACACACACACACACACACACACACACACACACACACACACACACACACACACATTCACACACACACGCAGCTGTAATTACAGACGGCCGCGAGAAAACACCGTTGACCTTAAAAGGAAAAGGTTACAAAACAACCCACCCCAGAACAGTAGCCCTCTGGAGTTCTCTTTGAGTCCCGCAAATCCTTCCGTACAATTTGTAAACCCAACAAAGTGTCTGAATTCCGTCTGAAATCCGCCCCGCTCCCCCGCCCTCCGAAAGAATCTGTTCACGCGCTTGGAAACAACACAGTTGACAGCACGCACACACACACACACACACACACACACACACACACACACACACACACACACACACACACACACACACACACACACACACACACACACACACACACACACACACACACACACACACACACACACACACACACACAAACTTGTGAGGACATCAATATTTTGGTACATGGTATTTAAAAAAAGTTTTAACCCTAAAAGGTGCACTACATTGGCGTGCATGTGAATATAAATCAGGGATAACTCTAACCCCAACCCTTAAACCTAACCCTTAAATGCCTGCCTAATCCCAACCACAACCTGAATCGTTTTCAAATTGTAAGCCCAACTCCCCAAGAATTTCTTTCCTCAAAAATGTATATTTCTCAAATTCTACAATAGTACTTGTGGGGACATTATACTCGCAAGTATACACACACACACACACACACACACACACACACACACACACACACACACACACACACACACACACACACACACACACACACACACACACACACACACACACACACACACACACACACACACACACACACACCTCCTGACAATCAGTAAAAGCTTCACAGATGTGACTTATTGGACCAACCCTGGGCTAATCTTTCAAAGCCCCGTGGCTGAAAGAGGGGGATTTACAAATTCAAGTCAAACACAAGCTGACGGCCGACTGACACGTACTGTTGCTGCTCCTTTGTTGTCCCCACAATGTCCTACAGGTGGACTCACAATGCCCGCACCACCTGACTTCCTCTGCCCTGTGTGTGTGTGTGCCTGTGTGCAGTGGTGTAAAGTAACTAAGTACATGTACTCAAGTACTGTACATAAGCAACATTTTGAGGTATTTTTTACTTTCCTGGAGTATTTCCAACTTTCAGTACTTTTACTTCTACTCCACTACAATTATTTGAGAACTTTAGTTACTAGTTTTGTAGATTTAGATTATTATTACAAAACATAAATTAACCACTTTCTGCCCTATTATACATTTCGGGCATTTGAAAACTTGTGAAATGGGGCATTCTGCATAATGAGTACTTTCTATTTTTGGTGCTTTAAGTACATTTTTAGACCAATACTTTTGTACTTTTACGCAAGTATTTTTTTTGCTTGTAATAGAGTATTTCTAGATTGCATTATTGATACTTTTACTTACGTAAAACATGCGAGTACTTTTTCCACCACTGCCTGTGTGTGTGTGTGTGTGTGTGTGTGTGTGTGTGTGTGTGTGTGTGTGTGTGTGTGTGTGTGTGTGTGTGTGTGTGTGTGTGTGTGTGTGTGTGTGTGTGTGAGAGAGAGAAAGAGAGTTCTAGAGGAAGGCTTACAATTAGGAAAGATTCCAGGTTGTGGTTTAGTATTAGACGTGTGGAGGTTAGGTTTAGGGGGTTTAGGGGTTTTGGAGTTATTCGTCATTCATACTTAGTTGCTCACAGGTGCCGTGCATTGAAGACCTACAAGCTCACAACGTGTCGCATGCAGCGCGAGTGGGTAAGAGGAGGGGGGGATAGGTTGTGACACTCTGGTGTCCACCCGTGTGTACCCTGGCTTCCAGTAAAGAGGTTGGTAGGGAGGGGGAGGGGAGGGCAAACACACACACACACACACGCACACGCACACACGCTGCCCTGAGGAAACGACCAAAAGGGCTTTTTATCATGTTTCCACGCAAAGAGGGCCGGGTTTCCACTGACACATGCTCCTGAAGCCGTAAGAGGGAGAGTGTGTGTGTGTGCGTGTATGTGTGAGAGAGAGAGAGAGAGAGAGAGAGAGAGAGAGAGAGAGAGAGACACACACAGACACACACACACACACACACACACACACACACACACACACACACACACACACACACACACACACACACACACACACACACACACACACACACACACACACACACACACACACACACACACACACACACACACACACACACACACACACACACACACACACACACACACGTGGGGGTTGGTTTGTGCGTCTTGCCTGGTGAGTCGCTCTGGTACCCAGATAACACTTCCCCAGGAACTCTGGAGACTCCCTCTCTCTCTCTCTCTCTCTCTCACACAAACCCCCTACCCCCCTTTCCTTGGCCCCTGCCCCCCCCCCCCCCCCCCAGATCCCTGGGAACAATCCTGCACTGTCAGGTTTGCAGTGCAGGTGTCTTGCGGTGTCAGCTGCCATACTGTTTATTATTGGTGGGCTGCGCTTCTAGGAGGAATCCTGGGCCATCACTAACAACTGTGTAAATTTGTTGGGGTAATGAAAACATGGCCTGGACTACAGGAATGTTTAGGTGGGAAGTCCTTCTTTTTTTTCTTCTTTTTTTTTGGCAAGCTCTGTCCTTGTCCCCCTTTTAGATGGGGGCTGGAGTGCGCGTGCATCTGTGTGTGTGTGTGTGTGTGTGCGTCTCTGAGCTAATACGCATGTTAAGAGAATGTGCGTGCGTGTGTGTGCAAGTGTGTGTGTGGGTGGGTGGGTGTGTGTGTACTTGAATTACTGTATTTGTGAAGGCCAAAAATTTCCCCACAAACACACACAAATTGAGAAATAGAGGGGAAAAAATCCTGGTCTTCCCAAGAGTAATGGCTGTTTTCAACTTTTGGGTCATTGGCTTAAAATGGCACTGAAAAAAAAAATCACTGTTCGAAAAATGTTGACGTCCATACAAGTATAGTAATATAAGCGTGCACGTGCGCACGGATGTGTGTGTGTGTGTGTGTGTGTGTGTGTGTGTGTGTGTGTGAGTAATGGGTGTGGGGAGGGGCCGGATGAGTAGGACGATGATGAGGGGCCGTTGCTTATTTGGCTTGGAAGTGACTTCACACGGATAGGGGGCGGAGCGTTGGGTTGTAATAGATGCGACGGTGGAAACCATATGTGCTGAGGTGTGCTGCATCTGTGGCCATTCCACCCCGAATTACTCACTCTGCAGATCTACCCGAATTACACACTCCTGCAGGATATGGGAGCCAGAGCACCAAACGCGCGCAACGAGATGGTCTGTGGGCACCCCCCCGATCACACTCACGCGAGTCACGCACACACACACGCGCGCGCACACCCACACACAGAGGTTTGTATTTCTATACTTGTGAGGAAATCAGAATTTTAAGACAGTGATTTTATTGATGCCGTTTCTTTATTGCCGTTTTTTTTTACCGTAAGTCTAAAGCCGAAAAATTGCAGATCTACAAGCCCACAACGCATCGCGCTGCGATGCGTTGTGGGCTTATCTGCATTTTTTTCTCCCGGTGCACGATCATACGCCAGGGCGCAACTAAGTAGTGTAAGTCAGATATAACTCCATTTATAATCCCTGAAAGATGACCTTTAAATGTCTAATCCTGAACCTAACCCCCAACATGAATCTTTTCTACTCGTAAACCTGTGTTTCATTCTA
This sequence comes from Gymnoscopelus braueri, assembly GCF_963280865.1. Taxonomy (NCBI): domain Eukaryota; kingdom Metazoa; phylum Chordata; class Actinopteri; order Myctophiformes; family Myctophidae; genus Gymnoscopelus; species Gymnoscopelus braueri. Next base: position 8,442,592 of record NC_137608.1, read on the forward strand.
ACCATGAAACAAAACAAAAATTCTTAGCGAGGACCAGGACAATGGTCCTCGCAACGTCTATTTCTTATTATTCTACTATACTTGTGAGAACATTTGCTCCTCACAGCGTATAGTAACACAAACACAAACACACGCGCACACACACGCAAACCCCCCCACCATCACTAACCTACATCAGCCGGCGTACAAGCTGCAAAACAGCTATAAATACTACAAAGTTGCGCGGGGACGCTAACCCCAAGGGCATGTGCTAAACTTCATTCAACACCAGCTTTTGTGGACAAATCAGGTGGAACATGTGGAAAGCCAGCCACACACACAGACAGCCACACACACACACACACACACACGTGTTGGTATCCCTATACTTGCGAGGACGTCAACATTTTAGGACAGCAATGTATTTTTAGCAAGTTATTGAGTTATACTTGGTCACGCGCCGTGTTGCATAACAATCTACAAGCTGACAAGCGGCACTCGGTGCCGCGCTGTGAGCTTGTAGATCTGCTATTTTTGAATAGCCAAAGAAATCTAAAGTGACACAGATGCGTTCCAGGTCTTAATGGGCTAGCCAAATTCCAATACTCTAACCTCCACACTCGCACCTCCGAGCTACAGTAGGAGGCGAGGATTAGATGAGAGTCCAGAGCAATCGAGCAGGTCGGACAGAAGGCCACATTCTAGTTCTCACATTTCCACCTCGTCCTGGACGCTTGTATGTTCATGAATTGAGCTGTTTGACATGTATACTCCCACACCCTGTGCACAACAAACAGCGTGATTGTGTAAATTAAGATCAAACTAATTTGTTGCTTCAGTAGATTTGATCACTGTTATTCACATATACGCTGTATACATATACAAATGCACTTAAGTATCAATGAAGTGGGACACTTTCACTCTCAAACCTTTGATGCGCACGTTTACATTATTAGGATATGAGCAGATCAAACGTTTCGTCGCTTTAAAGCATCCCTTTGAAGTCCGCAACATGCATGGCTTTCGGACCCCATCCCCCAGACAGCGAAGTGTCCATCCCATAGCCCGAGGAGAAGGTCCACTACAGTATCCAGTAACAAAACAGATAGTCAGTCAACGCTTCCGGTGAGTTGACAAGAAACTGGCTGCAGTGACAACTTTCATGTACACTTGCTGATCTTCGCTCCAAGTGGCTTTGGAAGCCTCCTCTCTACTCACTCTCGGCTCCTCCGAAAGCAAAGTCACATTTGGGACGCGACCGATTTCCGGGTCGCGCTGGAGGACGGAGTGCGGAGTGAGCGGAAATGAAGGTATTGGCTTCTGAAACACACAGTGAGTGGACAGAAATGGTTCCATCCAGAGCCTTCTATTGGAGAGTTGCGTCAATGAAGGGGCAAAAAACAGCGCCGGTCACATGGTTCATGTAAACTCGAAATAGTGACAAACGCTCATAGACTCCAGCGCATTCCGTAAACTTCCGGTTCAGGGCTTAGTCACTATTCATCTCCTCCCGAGCCACAATTGGAGTGGCCCGATAAAATGAACGGCGGTGACGCAGATCTTTAATTATATGGCTCTGGTGCCATCTATAATGTAATGAGCATTAGTGAGGACCATTGAAGAAGAAAAGAAATGTCCTCCTTTAACCGTTGCGCTTTTATAACAAGAACCTTGGAATCAAATCCAAAACCTGAACCATCTCTTTAAAGGGATACTTCACTTTCAAAACTTTTTGGGGTCATTTTAAAATGTTTTATTCATTTTATCAGACACGCCCCCTTCCTAATACTAACCCATTGTTACTTCAAACTTTAACCATGTTACTGTAGACTCGTTTAAAACACACATCCCTGGTTCTGGTGACTGATATTGTCCTTCTAATGCGTGAGGGGTCCGTGTTTCTTCAAATACCTTTTCCATAAATGTTTTATGTTTTTGGGAAAGTGAAAAAACAAAGAAAGTGTGTTTTCAATTAACCTAGCATGGTTACAATGGAGTTTGATGTTACACTACAATAGTATATAGGAAGGGGTCGTGTCTGATAAAATGAATAACTAAATACTGAATCAAGCAACTTAAAAACTGTCTGGGGTGCTCACAAAAGCCAGAGTAGACGCTAAAATGACCCCAAACATGTTTGAAAGTGAAATAGCCCTTTAAGTCCAAATCAGACTCAATCAAATGGTCAAAAAACACCACATTTCTGTCACGGTGACACGGTCGTCCGAAAATAGCCGACCTACAAGCTCCCCAACGCGCCGTGGGCCCGCTGCGTCGCGAGCCCGCTGCGTCGCGAGCTTGTAGATCGGCTATTTTCGGTAGCCAGCATAAATCAGGGCTTTAACAGGGGCCTGCATGTACTGTAACTGTGTGTGCGCAGATGCGTGCAACGGGATGAAAATAATCAAAGGACAGCTTCCTCTCGTTTATAATTATAGGGTGTGCCACCGGGCCGGGCAGATGTCTTGGCACAGGGAACAAGAATGTGCCACTTAACCATTCAAAGGCTGCTGGCGCTATTCTATTGGTTTGCTCTGGAAGCCATTCAGAAAAAAGCCTGTCCACCGGTTACACACACACACACACACGCGCGCACACGCACATTTGTTCCGTTTTTAACCCTGAAGCTGAAAATAGCTGATCTACAAGCTCACAACGTGTCGCGCTGCGACACGTTGTGAGCTTGTAGATCGGCTATTTTCGCTGCGCGACACCTGCGAGCAACTAAGTGTAGACCACGCATAACTCCAACCCTGACCCCCGAACCTAACCTCTAAATTCTAATCCTATCCCCATCCTGAAACTTCTACTAATTGTGAGCCTATACCAACCCATATATATATATTTTTTTTTTTTTTCAAAACCATAAAACAACCATTTCTCCTGTGAGCAGTGGTGGAAAAAGTACTCAAATGTTTTACTTAAGTAAAAGTATCTGCAATGTATCAATACTGCAATGTAGAAATACTCTGTTACAAGTAAAAGTCAGGAATTCAAAATTTACTTGAGTAAAAGTACAAAAGTATTGGTATCAAAATGTACTTAAAGTACCAAAAGTAAAAGTACTAAAATGTTTAAAAATAGCAGATCTACAAGCTCACAATGCGACACGTTGTGAGCTTGTAGATCGGCTACTTTCAAATAGCCTAGGTATAAAATAGGGCTAAAGTGGTTAATGTATGTTTATAATGTAATATATGTATATCTGCAAAGGAACTAGTAACTTAAGTTTTCAAATAACTGTAGGGGAGTAAAAGTATTTTTTTTGCCTCTGAGATGTAGTGGAGTAATTACAGTACAGTACTTGAGTACATGTACTTAGTTACTTTACACCACTGCTTGTGAGAGCGCGCACACACACACACACACACACACACACACACACACACACACACACACACACAAGATTTGCGACCGGGCTCCTATTAGACCGCAACGCGACGTTTCTGTGGTTTTTCTTGTACTTTATTTCATAAACTATTTTCTGCTCGGCTACATGACGTTTCTTTCCAGCACGACTTCAAAGAAGACGAACCCTGGTACAGAAATACGGATGCACAGCTATGGTGACGGTGATGGTTTGGCTGTTGTTTAGAAGTCCCTTAAGGGAAAAAAAACGGGGTGGATTTGAGCAATTTGTTTACCTCGTGTGCTCTCCATCTGCGTCCGTAAACAGAGTGCGTCGGGGTGTTTGTGCAAGAGCCGGAATAAGTAATCCATAAGTAATCCAAAGGCAGGTGTCCTGTTGTGCTTTCTAAACAACCAGTGGAGGAATGCAACGCCCAGTGTGGTTAGCCGCACCGCTGGTGGGACAAGTACTCGGATTTCTTTCTTTTTTTCTACTTTAGTAAAAGTTGCAATACCACAATGTAGAAAGGCTCTGTTACGAGGACAAGTCCTGCATTCAACGGTCTACTTGTGTGAAATTACTGCCAAGTATTGCCATCAAAATATACACGTACAGTATCAACGTAAAAGTACTTTTTTGAGAATGTGTCAAACCTTTTCAAAAAGAGCCGATCTGCGCGATGCGACGCGTTGGGAGCTTGCGGATCGGGTTAATGTTGAATAGCTTAAGTGTAAAATAGAGCTTAAGTGGTTATATGGTATGTAATCTGCAGAGTAACTAGTAAGAAGTACAATATTTGCCTTTGAGACATAGTAAAAGTGTACAGCATCGAACCCTGGAAACACTCAATTAAAGTAAAAGTAACCTCAAATCGGTACTTAAGCCATTAAGACCAGGAACGCACCTGTGTCATTTTAAGATTTTTTGGCTATTCAAAAAACAGCAGATATACAAGCTCATGGTGCGGCACCGAGTGCCGCACCATGAGCTTGTAGATCTGCTGTTTTTTTTTTTATCGTGAAAATTTTTGCAACTATTTGAATACCGGTATATATATTTTTAAAACGAACATTTGTAAATCAAATCTTTGCTTCTGGAGGTCCCTGGAACTAAATATTTTACAAACGTTCGCTTTAAAAAATATATATACACTCAAAGAATTGCATTTTTCACAATGTTTACAAAAAAATAGCAGATCCACAAGCTCACAGCGCGGCACTCGGTGCCGCGCTGTGAGCTTGTAGATCTGCAATTTTTTTGAATAGCCCAAAGAAATCTAAAAAGAATCACACGGATGCGTTCCCCGGTTTCAATGGGTTAAGTGCAGTACTTGAGTACATGTACTTTAGGTATACTCTGCCCCCACTAGGTTTAGCCATGAGGGCAAGCCAGCTGCAGCCAGCTCCCCAAAGGGGAAGCGGGTTGGTCAATCAGCCCTATGCGCTGCGCTGTGGCGTCGCTTGCTTTTCGCAGAAAGCTGCACCAGTTAAAGCCCGGACCACAAAATAAGTGGCTTGAGCCCACATACTTCAAATTACAGGGCACTGGGAGTCACAAAATGCTAGCCTCCTTTTTTCGCAATTTGGTGTTTTAGAAATTCTATTAAAACTCCTCTTAGCTTTGGCCCTCCATCCGAGTTCGCTCTGTGTCCGACCTGTACTGGTTTTAACTGACAAGAGCCCCCCCCCCTTCTTTGTCTCGCGTTTAGCTCGGGAATTCGTCTCATTCTGACAGAATGGTAGCTTTGTTGTCGTCACACAGGTTTACGGGTGTGAGAGAAGTGGGTGAATTCTGTTTTTCGCGTAAGCTTCGTTGTTGTCAGGAAAAGGTGTGTGTGTGTCAGTGCTGGAAAAAGTTCTCACATTTGTTACTTAAGTAAAAGCATCAATACCGCAATGTAGAAATACTCCGTTACAAGTAAAAGGCCTGTGTTCAAAATGTTACTTGAGTAAAAGTACAAAGGTATTGGTATCAAAATATACTTAAAGTACAAAAGTAAAAGTATTCATTACGCAGAAAGTCCCATTTCACAAGTTTTCAAATGTATAAAAAAAGGAGAGAATCCCAACAAAGATATGAACATTATATATGCTTCATAATGAATGTAGTTATTACAGTTACTTAATGGTTATTACAGTCGTATAGGCTAAAAGCACACAACAGTCTGGTCTGCACAACACAGCACAGAGATATGCACATTTCTGCATATATAGCACGAAAAGAAATTCGTATGAGGTTAGAAGGTTTTTAGAAGCCATGATGGAGGTGCAGAGCCAAACACCCGGCTGCAACAGGCAGAGACAACGGAGGCGATGACAGAGACGTATGTTAGCGGACTGACGTGGAACTTCTAAAAGTATATCGTTGCCGTCGTATAGAAACCTCTTATCTCCATGTTTGAACTTTTTGTGTTGTTTCTTTCATAAATGAATGCCCTGTCTGATCATACGATATGAAGAGAAACTACATATTAGCCTACTGTATGTCCTGAAAAACTTTACTTTTCAAAAAAAAAAAAAAAAAAAAAAACCTGTGTTCCCATGGATTCAATGCAGTCATTATTTAGTCACAAGCTCTGGTTAATAATACTGTACTTTTCATTGGTTAAATATAAAACCCACATATACTGTAGACTTGAAAAAAAGTTTTTACCATACCAATACCAAATTTTTGTATTAATTCACGAAAAAACTAAAAACACAAAAAGCTAATATCGTCGGGTGGAAACCTCATATGTCCAAAACTGTTACTTTTCAGGATTCAAATAGAAAAAAATGCAAAAATAGCAGATCCACTTCGCGCCGCGTTTGAAGCTTGTGGATCTGCTATTTTTGTGTGACACTGTAGTATGATCAAGTAGGGCGTTAATTTACGGGGAAAAAAACTGTGGCGTAAAGTAACGAAGTACATTTACTCAAGTACTGTACTTAAGTACACTTTTGAGGATTTTTTACTTTACTGGAGTATTTCCCATTTTCAATACTTTTACTTCTACTCCACTACATCTGCATCTACAATGCGTCGCGATGTGTGCATTGTGTGCTTGTAGATCTGCTACTTTCAAACGATTTGTATCCATTTTGAACTTGTGAAATGGGACATTCTGCACAATGACTACTTTTACTTTTGGTACTTTAAGTACATTTTGATACCAATACGTTTGTACTTTTATGCAAGTCAATTTTGAATTCCAGACTTTTACTTGTAACAGAGTATTTCTACACAGTATGATACTTTTACTTACCACTGAAAAAAACCCACAAAAAGTTAAAATATGGAGATAAGAGGTTTCTGCCCGACAGCGACGATATAAAAGCCGCAGCATGTCGTTAACTCCATGCACGACTGTAGGAGGCTGCTAACCTCCCAGGCAGGACCAGCCGCTATCAAAGCCAACATTTAAAGCATATTTTTAGAGAGACTGAAACGTTGCTGTGAGTTATAAGCTTTTTCAAAGGAGCCACACTAAAACAAATAATCAACACATCATATGAAACCCATCAAGACATCCATCTGATCTCCCAGCTCTTGCACAGCGGTGGAAAGTAACTAAGTACATGTACTCTGGTGCTACACTTCCATTGTGTTTCCATTCTTCTCTGTGCTTTATCTATGCCTTAACTTCACTGCGTCTCAGAGGCAAATATTGCACTTTTACTCGACTACAATTACTTGAAAACTTTGCAGATTTCAATTAGTATTACAAAACAAGTTTTCGATTAGTATTACAAAACATAGATTAACAAATAGCTGATCTACAAGCTCACAACGCGTCACATCGCGTCACAATGGGAGCTTGTAGATTGCCTATTTTCAAAAGATTTTGACACATTTAAAAAGACATGAAAGAACATGTGAAATGGGCCATTCTGAACAATGAATGTTGATGCCAATGCTTTTGTACTATACCTTTACTCAAGTAAAATGTGCAAATGTAGGCCTTTTACTTGTAACAGAGTATTCTAAATTGTGGTATTTGTACTTAATAACAAATAAATAACATCAGAGTGCCGCTGCTCTTACAAAACGTGACCTGACCATGTCCAAACTGCTGGTGAAGCGAAGGGAAAGTCCCGGTCGAGTCCGGTAAGCGCAGAAAGAGAAAGTATTTTCGAAAGGCTGTTTTTCTCTGACCCGAGTTCACCGCTTCCGCAACAAGTCAACCCGTCTCTGCAGCAAAATAAACAAGCTAATAAAAATGACGCTGTGTGGGTGCTACTTTTACCGACAGCATGGTCAACCGATGCAACAGCTTTGGAATCTCACTAACCCATTATGAGGTTAACTTTAAACCACCTAAAAGCCTATATACTTTGGTTTACCGGGGTCCCCCAGGGCTCTGTATACTCTGAGTCCAATCTCTTTGTGAGCTTGTAGATCTGCTATTTTTGAAAAATCTTGAACATTTTGTGCAAATCTTTGAATAATACATATATCTTTTTGAAACATTTTTATCTAAAATCTTTGATTCTGGAGGTCCCTGGAACAAAAAACTTTACAAATGTTCGCTTTGAAAATATATATATTCAAAGATTTGCACACATTTTCACAATTTTTCAAAAATAGCAGTAGCGGTGCCGCGCTATGAGCTTGTAGATCTGCTGTTTTTGAATAGCCAAAGACATCTACATAAATCTCCTTACTGAAAAAGCTACAAGGCTCAAAACACGTCGCAATATGGCATGTTGTGAGCTTGTAGATCTGCTATTTTCACCGACTGTTTGACCCAGAATAAGGACGCCAGCCTTCAAGTGATTGAAAACAATTTCCTCGTCCATGGAAACGCAGCTAATCAAAGCAATCCTCATTATGGAGAATTAAGTTGAATTTCAATTAGTCAATTTAAAAGTTGTCAGTTTGAAAATCTGTTATTTCAGTGTAAATTAGGCATAAACTGTCAGCCTGACTGCTGGCATCACTTTGACTTTGCAAATCTTTGAATACATTATATATTTTTTTAAAACATGTTTAACTTAACTCTTTGCTTCTGGGGGGTCACTGGAACAACATATTTTACAAATGTTCGCTTTAAAAAATACATATTCAAAGATTTGCGCACATTTTCACTATTAAAAAGAAAAGCTCATAGCTTGTATATCTGCTATTTTTGAATAGCCAAAGACATCTAAAATGACCGAGATGCGTTCCCGGATTGAATGGGTTAAACGCATGTGAGAGCGCAGCAGGGGGGCGGGGCTGCGGGGGTGTGCCTATACCATGCCAGAGGAGAGGGAAGACAAGGAAACTTAAAGCAGTGGTTCTCAGACTTTCTCAAGTCGAGGAAAACCAAATTGAGCGGACACCCATCTGAAAATGTTTTGTGCCAGGGACCCCCAGAAGAGAAGATTTGAGTAAAAAAATTAAAATATATAAATGATTATAGTCTCAAAATTGCAGATGTACAAGCTTGCGGTGCGACACGAAGTGACGAGCTGTGAGCTTGTACATCTGCATTTTTTTTAAATAGCCAAAGTATAAAATATGGTGGTTAAAATGACTGTGATGCTCTATTAACTAATTATATACTAATTATATTATCACCCCAAGGACCCCCAAGGGGTCCATGGGGTGGTTCCAGGGGATCCCCAGCATAATTAGTTAATTACCCCACTTTGAGAACCACTGACTTAAAGGGATGGTTCAGTTTTTTTTTTTTTTTTACATATTGCGATAGTACAATCTCACAGCTTGTGGTGAGCTTGTAGATCGGCAAAGAGATTTGGTGCAGAGGGGAGAAGGGAGGGGGCACGAGTACACGGACCCCTTCGGGGATTCCTGGTCAACTAAGTATATAGGGTTCAAGTGGTTAGATTCTCTGCTCTCTAGAAGGAAGGAGAAGAAGAAGAAAAGAAAGAAGCCCCTCCCTTCACTAAATGAGTCGAATGCCTGAATCCAGCAAGGAATTGCAGGTTGAGAATAGCAGGCCGCTCTGGGAGATGTGGTCAGTGTAAGTATACTCAAAGTACCGTACTTAAGTATAACTTTGAGGTACGTTTACTTTCTTGAGTATTTCCATTTTTCTTCATACTCCAACTCCACCACATCTCACGGGCAGATATTGTACTTTTCTTTACTCCACTACAATTTATTTAGCTTTATTTACGCATGTTAACTTGTAGATTTGGATTATTATTATTGCAAAATATACATGAACTATTTAAGCCTGATGCTAAACTTATAGGCCGATCGAAAATAGCTGATCTACAAGCGCACAACGTTGTGAGCTTTGTAGAGTAGATCGACAGTTTTCGAAAAAGTTTGACGCAAATTTCGTAAATTGTTAATCCTTTGAATTTGTCGCTTTAAGTACATTTTAATGCCAATACTTGTGTATTTTTACTCAAGTTGAATTTTGAAACGTAGGCCTTTTACTTAACAGAGTGCTTCCACACTGAGGTATTGCTATACTTTTTTGCTATGCTACTTTTTTTTTTTTACTGCTATACTTTTACTTAAGTAAAAAAATATATGAGTACTTCTTCTTGTTCCCCCAGTGGATGTGGTCACAACACACATCAGTCAAAGTGCGTCTCAGCTGCACATTGCAGACAGCAGCGACCGAGCGGGTTGAGTCCGCACCTCCCCCGCCACTCCTACAATCATTTTCCAAATTCCACTGGCTTTCAAATTACCAAGTGGGAAGTTTAGCCTTAAAATACACTTGGAGCAGCGCGGCAGAGAGAGTACATACAGGGCTGCGACTATCGGGTTATTTTCTTAGAGATTATTGTAGCGATTATTTTCTTTATAATTTGTTTGTATGATTATCGTTGTTGTCGGGCAGAAACCCTCCTCCATCTCACACAAAAGCATGAAAAAAAACGATGCGTTTTGAGCATGTAGATTTGCTACTTTTAAATTTGAAAAGTAGAAGTAGAAGTAGAAAAGTAGAAGTTCCGTATTTAAAATGTACTTGAGTAAAAGTACAAAAGTATTAGTAAAAAAATGTACTTAAAGTACCAAAAGTAGAAAGTACTCATTATGCAGAATGTCCCGTTTCACACGTTTTCAAATGTATAAAATGTAGAGAAATCTTTAGAAAATAGCAGATCTACACTGACTGTATGAGGTTTCTACCCGACAGAGATGATACATTTACAATTTAGAATTTGGGCTTATCCAGAGCAACTTAAAATAAGCACGGTCATCACATTGAGTACATAGGATGCAGAGAGACAATGTATAGTGCCTCAGGAAACTATAGGATCACAGGTAAACCAAGAACCTAGCATCAGTTTAAACAATATACTATCAAAACAATAGGACATCTGTGCATTGAGACTATACACGAATCCACGGAGCGCTGCCCTGCGCGCAGCCATTGCTGCGGTGTCAACGCTCCGCGGACGCGACACCGCAGCAATGGCCGCCTACAGGCAGCTACAGGCAGTGCGTCTGTGGATTCGTCTATAGGATACCAAGAAGAAAGAAGAAGAAACAATACCATGGTATTATTTTATGTTATCTTATCATTACAATCTTATTGTTTTCCCAGTTATTTGGGGGCTCACTTGCATTATCCTGACGGCCCGCCAGGGGGACCCAGCACAAGTGAGCATCGTTTAACTCCTTGAACACCTTGGTAGAAGCATCCTCGTCCACGAGTGCCGCGCTATGAGCTTGTAGATCTGCTATTCTTGAAAAATCGAGAAAATGTGCGCAAATCTTTGAATATATAATAGATATATTTTTAAAGCCAACATTTTTAACTCAAATCTTTGCTTCTGGGGGTCACTGGAACAACATATTTTGAGATGTGGGTCCGTGGCCAAATACATATAATTTTGGGGGTCCTTGACATGAAAAAGTTTGAGAACCACTGGTCTAGGAATCTCCGAAAATGGGATCAACATCGGAACCAAAAGATCTGTCGTCGGTCACAGTGTCACAGCCGCAACGTTCGGCCAAAGACTGCATGGGCGGTTACATCTAGTGCTTCAGCATCACACGCCCCCTTTTTATACAAGCAGACCTTGAGAAGCCCCGATGCCCCGGTTGAACCAGACGCCTTTATGTCTTTTTTTTTTGCAAACGGAGGGAGAATTCTCTGTACTTGTGGGTTTACACAGAGAAAACAGCGCGGCAAAGCCCTTCTTTTATTAAAACAGGGCCAACACCTGTACAATAACACTGAGCACACAAAAGGCTGCGGTTGGCCCAGCGCTCGCACCCACAAACTCAATCCATTCAATCCCCAAACGTGCTTTTGATACCGAAGGTGTGACCCTGCATGTGATGAGATAGCGGCTGCTGAGGCGTACACCGCACAATGCAAGAGCCTTGATGTGTGTTTTGCTAACCAAAGATCAAATGGCAGGTGGAAGAAATATTCAGATTTCTTTTTTTTGTTTGTTGATATTATAGCAACATAAGTGTTTCAGAAAACTGTCGGGATTTAGGAGACATTTTGTAGAATCCCCCCAGAAGCAGAGATTTGAGTTACAATTGTTTGCTTTAGAAATATACATGTGTTCAAAGATTTGCCACATGTTTTCACGATTTTTCAAAAATAGCAGATCTACAAGCTCGTAGTGCGGCACTCGGTGTCGCGCTACGAGCTTGAAGATCTGCTATTTTTGAATAGCCAAAGAAATCTAAGACACTATTAAGGTTAAGTAAAAGTATCAATACCACAATGTAGAAATACTCTGTTACAAGTAAAGTATCATTTATAGTCGGACGTAAGGATACGTAACGAGCGCCGGCGCTCCTTACGTTGTCGTTTTTGTCTCCCCCTCCTTCACCTGCGGCCCCAGTTTTTCCTTCCGTGCAGTCGACATTCACCGTCAGGCCGACGTGTACGTTCAACTACGTTGCCTGTATTACCAGTGGCGCCCGTTGGCAGTATAAGGAAACAAAGTTTTCCTCGGGCCCTCTTTCTCCAAAAAAAGACCCACGTTGGTGGAAGTACTTGAGTAAATGTACTTAAAGGGATACTTCACTTTCGCCGGGGGACACATTTAAAAAAAAATATTAAAAATAAATGAAAAAAGTTATGGAAAATTCATGGCCCCCTCACGACACGCAGTGTCCTACTAATGTGTGAGGGGGCCATGAATTTTCCATAACTTTTTTCATTTATTTTTAATATTTTTTTTAAATGTGTCCCCGGCCCGAAAGTGAAGTATCCCTTTAATACTTAGACCCGTCGATCAAAACGAACCCAGCCATTCCCTAAAGTTAAACACACACACACAAATAATATAGCACAGTGCAGTAGGGGTCGAAACTCACGTTTTGTAGACAACCATTGTTTTTGTCTAGTTTGTGGACTAGTTTGTGTCTTTTATCGCGTTGTAGCTTCATGTTGTTAGCTGCGCTGTTGCCAGCTGCGCTGTTGCCAGGTTTTGTGAGAGAAATAAGCAACCAGGTCTATGAAAACAAGCCCAAAAGAATCGACTAGGATATAGCAGATCTACAATATATGTTTGAGAATCACTGGTTTAAATAATAATTGGCCCAAATAAGCAACTACAATTTAGAAACAAGCCCAAATAAAACCTCAACCACCAATAAAAAATTGCTTGTTTGTTTACAAGCAACTTTACAGAAAAATAAGCCCAAAGTCGCTTATAATAAGGAGACATGGCAACATTATGGGTACGGTACATAATCTCGCAACTGCCATTTAGTGGATGAATAGGTGTATTACGCCTGTACACTTTAAAATAAATAAAATAACCCCTAAATAACGTGAACGACCATGCATGTGTCCATAAAGAACGGACGGAATCCCTCACCCCCTGACGCACGTTTCAGACCCATCTAGGGACTTTGAACGGGCCTTAAAAGGCCTACTCAAATTTGCATTTGAGTGAGAGTACAAAAGTATTGGCTTTAACATACTCAAAGCACCAAATGTAAAAGTATACTAATTATGAAAAATTTATCAAAATCTTTTGAAAAAAAGCAGATCTACAAGCTCACAGTATGTTTTGCAATAATAATCTAAATCTGTGAAGTGCAAAGTACTGAAAAATAGGCCCACTCAAGCAAAGTAAAAGTATACCTCAAAATTGTACAGTGTTACTTTCCAGCACTGCAGGAGAGGGAGTGCTTAAAGGGATAGTTCACCCCCAAAATGACTTGAATTCATGGATATGTTATTGTTTTTCTCGCATTCCTAAGTCAATAATTTGATGACCGGCAGCGGTTCCGGTAGGAGACACAAAGAGTCTCCTTTGGCCTACCGGTCTGCTGGTTATCAAATTATTGGCTTAGGAATGCGACAAAAAAAAAAAAAAATATCCATGAATTCAACTCTCTATAATCGATAGAAAAAAAATTGGGTGAACTATCTCTTTAACTCTACGCAAAGCCAGGAAGTATCTCAACAGCCATTTATCGCTCATCTAGTGCTAACTTCTAGTAAATGAAATCAACTTCCAACTTGTCCATGTTAGATCCCTGGCGACTGCCATCACCCGCACACACGCACGGACGCACGCACATTTACTTAGTAGACTTTGGGGGCATTTACATAGACTCACATTAATCACCATACAGCTCTGCCTTGAACACCACAGTCCCCACCAGGCCAGCAAGTCCTCAATGGCAGACGTGGGACTGTTCCAACAGTGTGGGTCTGGGTACTGGTCTTCCTAACCACCAGACCCCAAATGGTCAGGGTGGGCAAGCACACCTCTACCTCCCTCACCCTGAACACTGGAGCCCCATGGGTCCCGCACTGAGCCTTGTGTTGTATTCCCTGCACACCCACGACTGTATAAAGCCAAGAACAGCCCAAGCACCATTGTAAGTTTGCTGACGACACTGTGGTGGTGGGCCCTATCGAGGATGATGACGAGAGGGCCTAAATGGAGAGGTGCCAAGAGAACAGCCTCTTCCTGAATGTGGGGAAGACCAAGGAGATGATTGTGGACGTCTGCACCAGTGTTGAAATTGTGATTTAGTTTTAGTCTACTCGTTGTTAACTAGTTGTACGAACTCTTGTTTTATTGTTGTATTGTTTTATTGGATCTTGTTTAGTCGATACACTCATTTGTTTTAGCTCTTGCTCATTTGATTTTGCCATTTGTCTCATCTGTTTAAGAAAGTAGGTAGCTGATATATTGCACTTTTACCTTAGCGCTAGGTATACTCTTGGTTGCTTGTTTTAGCAGAAAATGCACTTAAGACTTCTGGTGATTAGTAGTTTTGTTCCCTACCTATGTTGAATGCACTTATTGTAAGTCGCTTTGGATAAAAGAGTCTGCGAAATGACTGTAATGTAATGTAATGTAGTCATCTTCTTTTGAACAAGTAAGACGCGCGAACGCTGGAAGCGAACGCAGCTCTAAAAATATTGTTTGTGTGTGTGTGTGTGTGTGTGTGTGTGTGTGTGTGTGTGTGTGTTGTGCATTGTAATCAGAGCATTGTCTAAATTCCTGCACTCTGGCGCACTCGGGTGGCTGCTTACAGGCAGTGCACGCATGTGAGTCACATGGGGGCATGAGCCAATGAGAGCATGAACACAGACACACAGACAGACAGACAGACAGACAGACAGACAGACACACACACAACCCGAGCAGGGTTACATAGTAAGCTCCACTTGGTCGGAGGCGCGGCTTCGCCGCGCCTCCTTCCGCGCCTCCTTCCGCGTTCGCAATAACATTCCATTTAGTTTGTCATATTTTAGTCATCCGAAATGTTTTAGTTTTTGTCTAGTTTTAGTCGACTAAATATCACAAGATTATAGTCGACTAAATCTACAGTTGATTTAATCGACTAAAATGTATTTTGGCGGTGCCTTGATGACGTCGTAATGGCTGATTTTACACTTGGTTGCATGCTGAAAATAGCCGATCTACAAGCTCACAACGCGTAGTTTTGGTCATCGTAGCTTAGTTTTTTTTTTAATATTTATATTTTAATATCTTTTAAAAATAGCAGATCTACAAGCTCACAATGCGTCGCATCGCGAGATTGTGGATCGGCTATTTTCAAATGGCCAAAATGTATATAGCGGTTATGTTTTGTTATAATAATAAAAATCTACAAAGTAACTAGTAACTAAAGTTTTCAAATAATTGCGGTGGAGTAAAAGTATAATGTTTGCCTCTGAGTTGTAGTGTAGTGTAAAAGTGTAAAAAGTTAAAGTACTGAAAATTGGAAATACTCCAGTAACATAAAAATACCTCAAAATTGTACTTAAGTAAATGTACTTAGTTACTTTACACCACTGGAAGTGAGCCTGTGTCAGAGCCCACACGGAGGGGTGAAGAGGGAGATGGACAGAGGGAAAGAGAGATCTCTGTCTTGCGCGCTGAAAGACGCATGAATAGGATATATGATTAATCTCATTGATTATTAATTATAAGGAGGTGAGATTTTGTCCAGAGGTAATGCCAGCTAGTCTACCGGAAAACGTTAGCTATTCATAATCGTCTCCTCTTCTCCGTTAATAACACAACTTTCAGAGGTTGAGTCGATTGCATCCCAGATGTACTGTGGATTTTAAAATGGCTGTCAATGCTCGTTCATAAAATCGTGCTGAAAGTGATCCAAACGATATTGTCCACGACTATCGTTGTTGTTATAGTTATGGTGTGGATGCTGCCTTCCATTTGGGCAAGACATTTATTTTTTAAACGACGTTTTTATAGTTATTGTTATCGTGCTTGGTGTGAATGGCACTTTAGAGATGAAAGTGTCCAGTTTTCTGTACGTCATTCCAGTCTCTGGCTGCAGCAGACCCTATAACAGTAAACTTAACTAATGAAATTCACTAAATTCAATTTGGGGACATCAATTTTGTCCCCAATTAGACAACATTCCTGACATAGGCCATATTTGGGGACAATATAATATATTGTCCCCACCCACACACACACACACACACACACACACACACACACACACACACACACACACACTCTTAAGCATTGCCGCTGGGGGTTTGTGAGATTAGCTCCAGATACACACACGCACGCACAAACGCACGCACGCGCAGGTAGACATACAAACACAGGCACACAGACACACAATCAACTCTGCTATGTTTTCATATATAAAGCTATTCTCGGTAATCTCCCCTCTTACATTTGCTCCAGATTTGTCTTAGTTAAGAACACTCTTAACCTCAGATCTAGTGCTTGGCTGACGTTATGTCGTGCCTTCATCACAATCTGAGGCAGATAAAAGAAGTCTTTCTTATTTTGGGCCTTGGTCGTGGAAGGGTCTGCAGACCAGACTTAAATTGGCTTCATTAATTCCTCTAAGAAGTTTTAAAAGGATTACCATGGACGTACTTACCAGTAACTGCTCCTGCTTTGATGTGTTGGCTATTTTTTTTTCTTCTTTAAGTCTTATATTGGTTTCTTTTTATTTGATTTGTTCCTTTTAAATTGTTATTCTATTTCTCCATTCATTCTCCTGGAGCTCTGTAGGTTGTCGGTGCATTTTTGTGGATATCGTATGGCTGTATTGTCCTGCATTGTCTGGTAAAGCCGTGCAATATCTCTGCCTGCTGGCCATTTCACTCTTGAAAAAGAGTCTTTAGTCTCAATGTGGTTTTCACTGAAGGTTAAATGAAATAAAATAAACTAAGTTGTTGAAAACAAAATACAAATTTTAAAACTCATTCTTGAATTTTTTTCCTAAAATGTATATACGTCATTAGTCAATGAAATGGCTAACATGTCGTGTTTAGGACATGAAACAAAAGGTTAAGACAACAATGACTTTGTCCCACCTCAGACAGACTTTGTCCCACAGAAAATAGCCGAATGGGGGCACGGTGGCGCAGTCGGTAGCGCTGTCGCCTCACAGCTAGAAGGTCCTGGGTTCAATTCCCACCGGGGACGCTGTGGGCGCTGGGGGCGTGTTCTCTCCTCTGTGTCATCAGTGCCCATACCCTAGGGGTTGGCGAATGGGCCTTTCTGTGTGGAGTTTGCATGTTCTCTCCGTGTCCCCATGGGTAGGTACCCTCACAAAAACATGCGGTAATCCTGGTCTCTATATATGGCCTCCCCCTGGTCAGCCGGGGCGCCTGATGGAGGGGAAGGGAACTGGTTGGAATAACGTGTTCCACACGCTACGTCCGACCGGGGAAACTCACCCCTGTCAGGTGATAAGAAGGCTTGTTAGCTCTCATGCATTGAAGGAGGCATGAGCTCGGCTCTGGGCTCTCCCTAGGCTGGCAGAGGGAGTGTAGCGCCCAGGATTACTTAGACAATTGGCACTAGGTGAAAAAAATGGGGTTGCAAAATCGTGGGATATATATATATTTTTTTTTAAATAGCAGATCGACAAGCTCACAACGCGTCGATGCGTAGTGAGCTTGTCGATCTGCTATTTTCTGCGAAAGCTTACCCCACAATAACAGAAAACAGAAAAGATACTAGCATAGAGCCCTGAGGAACTCCGGTCAAAGGTTTACGTGGTTAAAAGAGCAGTACGTCTGCAGTCCATCAGTCAGTTGTTTCCGAGCAGAGAATAAAAATAGCCATTTGAAGGGTTTTTTGGAATTTAAATGCAGGAGTCTGGTTAATACACAGAATGCATGAACGCTTTCCTTTGTGTGATGTTAAGTCGTAAACATCCTAAAGCAAACCGCACAACTGGAAAGAGAAACAAACTCATCTCGGCGGTGGGTCCTCTAGCACTTGTCATTGTCCCCCTGGAGACAGAATCATGACACCATACGCTACAAATAATACCATGGAGCTGTCCACACCAACTGGAAGAATACTCCATATTTAACTTTTTTTTAAAGTACAAATACCACAATGCAGGAATTACGCATTAAGTAATGCAGAATGTCCCATTTTGCATGTTTTTTAGTTTCCAAAAATGTGTCCGAATCTTTTTACAATAGCCAATCTACAAGCTCACAAAAGACTGGCTATTTTTGAGTAGACAAAGTATAACATAGGGTTTAATTGTTGTAATAATAATCTAAATGTACAAAGTAACTTTGACTAAAGTTTCCAAATAATTGTAGCGCAGTAAAAATGTTACAATAATTGCCTCTGAGATGTCGCGGAGTAGAAGTATAAAGCATTGAAAAACGGACATACTCTATTTAAATAAAAGTACCTGAAAATTCGACTTCAGTACAGTAAATATACTTAAGTTACTTTCCACCAGTGCACACTAAGACACATGCATGCCATCAGCTCTAGAGAGGCATGAACATGATCACCACAAACAGCTTTATTTTGGAGAGCACTCCCTCCCTTCCTGTTCAAAGAGACGGATGTTTGAACAGATTTCGGAGCGGAGGTAAATAAATGTTATATTGGGTCAGCAATAAGTCTGGCTCAAAGCGGCCCCTTCTCTCGCGCACACGTGCTCTACCTTCTCTCATACACACACACGTGCACTTACCGTCTCTCATGCACACATGTGCACTACCTCTGGCCTGAGTGCAGCTGTGACTTGGGCTGTCACAATCCTGAAATTTTACTTGACGATTAATTGTCATTGATAATGTATTGAACATTGGAACATAATGAATAAACATTACAATTCTGTTTGTCTTTTAGGTTTTGTAAACAAAACTCGCACAAGGCAGATATGACAAATTACTTAAACATATTAAGAAATTACTGACATATTTAATAACTTTTAAAATATAAAAATAGAAATAGTCGATCTACAAGCTCACAACGCGCTTCATGCGCATTGTGAGCTTGTAGAGCGTTTATTTCTGTGTCAACCACGTGAAGAGGGGCCGGTGAGCTCAGGTCCTGGAAACTACAGATCTACATATAACAGTGGTTCTCAAACATTTTAAGGTCAAGGACCCTCAAATCGATCCGTATTTGGACAGACCGACAGACAGAGATCTCCATATGGTTATTAAAACGGACACTAACAGACACACAGAGAAAGACAGACAGACATGGAGATTCTTGGATTTTGGGTTCTGGACAATGCTGGTCCGACTGAATTCCCACTCGGCACAACACAAAGTCAGGTTCAAGACGATACAAACAGCAGGTTTGAAGTTGATTGGTCGGATGGTGCTCGAGTTATGTGCGATGTTGTGTTATGATGTTTATGTTGTGTTATGTGAGAAGGGCCAGCATTTATAGACAAATCTCACCTTCACTTGTCACCTACACTTGTACAGAAGGTGTTATTTACAGCTCAGCTTTCAACACCATTGTCCCAGCAAGACTCGACACAAAGCTCAGAGACCTAGAGCTACACCCAAGCAGGAGCGACTGGATGCAAGACTTCCTGTCGAACTGCCGCCAGGTGGTGAGAATGGGCAGCATCACATCTGACCCCCTGACCCTCAGCTCTGGAGCGCCCCAAGGATGTGTGCTGAGCCCTCTCCTCTACTCCCTGTACACACATGACTGCACAACGACACACAACTCCAACCTTCATCCTGAAGTATGCTGATGACACGACAGTGATATGACGGATTATCAACAATGACGAGTCTGCCTACAGAGACGAGATCGGTTTACTAGCATTCTGGGGCCAAGAGAACTCTGGTGCCAAGAGAACAGCCGGACCCTCAATGTCGACAAGACCGAGGAGCTGAACGTGGACTTCAGGAGGCAGAGGAGAGAGCATACGCCCGTCTTCATCGATGGAGCTGCAGTGGGAAGGGTCAGCGAGTTCAAGTTTCTCGGAGTACACATAGAGGAGGATCTCAAGGGGGATACACACTAGCCATGCATGGCCAGACTAATGTCACTGCGTATATATTAGTCTGGAATCTCTGTGTGGAACCTGCATTTCCAAGGAGCGAATTCAAGAAATGCCTCTGGTGATAAACCCGCCCCATATTTGCATACTGGTTCGGAACCAGTTGGTTCCTGATTGGTCCCTCACTACTTCCGAGGAAGTGAAATCCAATCACAACTGAGCGGTGCCAGACCAAATCTGCCGAGGGCAATTATTTTTTTGCAATGGCAGATTCGTCTTATTTCCAGGCTAGATACACACACCACACACATGTGTAAAAAGGCCCAGTAGCGACTATACTGGTTTCGCCGCCTGAAGAAGTATTGAGTTAGCCCCTTCAGATTGTACTACAACAGCTCCATCGAAAGCGTCCTGTCAGGCTGTGTTACAGCCTGGTATGGAAACTGCACTGCCCGAGAAAAGAAAAACCTACAGCGGGTGGTCTGGTCAACAGAACGCACAATGACGATAACAACGAGGCGAGCTCCCCTCGCTCCAGGTACTGTACAAGAAGAGGTGCGTAAGTCAAAGCTCAGTGCATCATCAAGGACAGGCACCACCCCATGCCACAAACTGTTCAAACCCATACAACGACCGTGGCCCGAGCAAGGCGGCCTGCCATAGTATCACGGGCCAGACCACCAAGTTTATGAACAGTTTCTACCCGGCTACTATCAGGTTGAACAAAGCATGACCATCATCAGGCTGGCCTTGGACTTTTGCTTTCCTCATGGATCTACCAGTGGATTATACCAGTTAATAAAACGGCTAGTCCCAATCCTCGATTCTGATAGGCTGGTGTCCGTTTAGTAGACGTGATAAAAGACACTATAATCTACTCCTTATATAAGCTTATATTAGAAATTCTCAGCCTTTTTACACCAAGTACCACCTCAGAAAATATTTGTCTCTCCACGTACCACCATTATGACTGATGTTAAAATACAGTAGCGTACAGAGGGTCGGAGGCACTCGGCTAGCGCCTCCTGCCACACGCCCCCCAGCCATTATAAAATACTCAGTAAACTGCGACCTCTAGCGGATTATTGGTTTAAAAAGCAACTTTTTGTGGACTAGGTGGTTGAACTTGACACTTGCGTGCACCTTAATCTCCTTGAGGGGGTCCCAAATGGCCCTTTGCGGGTGTGTAACTGAGAGTGTACGGGAGAGTTACGGGTCCATTTGGTTCCATTTGTACACTCTCAAGAGTTATGGTCCACTGTGCTACACCAAATGGAACAGAGCCTTAATTAGTATCATTGGTAAGACCTGCGAAGGAAGTAAGGAAGAGGCCCAATTTCTTTCCAATATGGCTGCTGTGCATAGAGCTTAGTACCATCCCCTGAGACCCCAAATGACACCCCTTATCACCTCCACTCTGTCTAACAAGCAGACAGAAGAAATGTCAGGCAAGTGAAAAGAAAAAACAATAGGATGTAGAGAGGGAGTTGTCCTCTGAATCCACTCACCAGCAAACCCCAGAGACACAATTATTTTCCTTCCTTCTTTTCCTTGGACATGCTTTGGTTGCGCGTTTGTCAGATGAAGTGAGACTAAGGGCTTTACTGTTTTGATTTCCCACGTTTTTTTTTTTTTTTTAACTGACTATATGTCTGTGTTGTGATCCAACAGTGGAGCAGACAGACGTCTGCTGGTTGCACAGATCGCCCTTCCTTCTGGAGCGGGAGTGGATGTGAAAAAGCCCCCAGACGGCTACAATGACCACAGTAACCTTACAGTATACTTTGAACCCACACCCGCACCCTGAAAACAACTTGCTCTGCAGACTGAATAGTGCATGAAGGAAGAAAGAAAAAAGAAAAGAAAGAAAGAAGGAAAGTCAGAGGGACAGCTATATGTGAGCAGGTCAAAGCGTGGTGTGCGTGTGATGGTAAGAGCAGCTTGCGTGTTTATCGCTGTCAGAAAGGAGTACGTAAGGCTGTAAAAATGACTAAATGTCCAAGTCATTTCCTCCACGTCTTGCATCGTCTGATAGAGGAACCCACAATGTACATATAGGAAGGAGTCTTATGCAGTGCGGACAATCTTCCATGTTTGTCTACCACAAATACAAAAATAACGTTAAATACAGCATTATGCAAGATAACATGTTCAGGTTTATATATATATAGTGAAATATGGAGTGAAATACACCAACAGTAGCAAAAATCTACAGTGACCACCCTAACCTCCCACGCACGCACACACGCACACACACACACACACACACACACACACACACACACACACACACACACACACACACACACACACACACACACACACACACACACACACACACACACACACACACACACACACACACACACACGACCACTTAAACTTTATATAACTAATTGACAGGAGCCCCCACGGAAAATGGCAGATCTTCAAGCTCACAATGCGCTGCAGCTTGTAGATCTGCTATTTTCGTTATCCGTTGTACGAGATGATACGAGACGATATACAGGGCAAACAAGAAAAACTAAAAAAGTGTGTGTGTATATGTGTATATGTGTGTGTGTGTGTGTGTGTGGGGGGGGGGGGGGTCAGCTGTTGTAAAAAGGGGGTGAGGGAGGGCTCCAAGGGAAAAAGGTTGGGAGCCACCGACCTTTGCGACAGCAAACCCACCCATCTCCTAGAAACTCAAGCTTGTGATAAACTCTTGTTTGTTTTACCCTAAATTCACAATCCTTTGACATAAAAAAAGAGAAAACAAACAAACTTTAAAGTCATGGGGTGGGGCGTAATTTCTTCTTAAAATGTTTGGAGATTAGTTTGATCTTGACAAGTGGACCAAAACATAATCTGGAGGCACGGAGCAATTAGTTCTAGGTTCAAAGTGAGTAAGACGCGCATTATTACAAATCCTCTATGGATCCATTAATGCCTTTACAACCCTCTAGCTCTCACATCTCCAAACGGACCAGGGGAACCCCGGCCCACACTGGTGGGAGAATGACTCGGAGTCTGGACATGAGTGAAAGTTTGCATTATCACAGTGTAGAACAGTGGAGGAAAAAGTACTCACATTTTTTACTTAAGTAAAAGTATCAATACTGCAATGTAGAAATACTCTGTAGCAAGTAAAAGTCCAGAATTCTAGATTTACTTGAGTAAAAGTGCAAAAGTATATTGTTATCAAAATGTACCAAAAGTAAAAGTACTCACTATGCAGAATGTCCCATTTCACAAGTTTTCAAATGTGTAAAATGTATTAAAATCTTTTGAAAATAGCAGATCTACAAGCTCACAATGTGTCGCATTTTCAAATAACTGTAAGTGGAATAAAAGTACAATATTTGCCTCTGAGATGTAGTGGAGTAGAAGTAAAAGTATAGAAAATTGGAAATACTCAAGTAAAAATTACCTCAACATTGTACTTTAAGTACAGTACTTGAGTAAATGTACTTAGTTACTTTACACCATCGGTGTAGAAATAGTACGATTTTGAATGCATGACTTTTACTTGTAACAAAGTACTCAGATAAGAGTGTCCCTATTATGGGCCAAACATTCTTTGAAAATAGCAGATCTACAAGCCACATAGCAGATCTACAAGCTACAAGCTTGTAGAGTGGCTATTTTCTGTATTTTAAATCACAATGCATCGCATCGCCACACGTTGTGAGCTGGTAGATTTGTTTTTTTAATGTCTTTTTTTTAACTTTTTTAAAATACAGGTAACAACATAAAAAAAATGACATGCCCAGAATAGGTATGCCAGGTTGAAAGTGATTCAAATATAAAAGTTTAGGATATTAGTATTGACTCTGTATTGATGCTCTATATACAGTAGGCCTAGTAAATTAAAAGGGTAATTCATAACTCTATCTATAATTGTATATATTGCAACAACAGCTACACCTGGATTTATCTCACTACACACCAGGGTGACTCAACACACCGTTTGAAAACCACTGGTTAAGTGAATAATCACTTTCTTAATTGTCACCTCCTGTTCGCACAAGCGCATTAAAGTGGGCTGCAAAGTCAGGGATTAGATACGAAAAGGGGAAGTCCATTATTCCTGATCCCATAAATCCAATATGAAGCATGCATGAACACACACACACACACACACACACACACACACACACACACACACACACACACACACACACACACACACACACACACACACACACACACACACACACACACACACACACACACACACACACACACACACACACACACAAACAGTCCTCCTCATGCTAAGTGTAGGAGGACCATAATGACTTTTTTGTGTTATCCTTTTAGTCTATAAGTGTTTTACTGTACCTCCGTGCTGTTTACATTTTCAACCAATGAAGTATTCAACCAATCAATTAATCAATAAGAGGGAGATTATCTATATAGCTACGATTCAGCGGTGAAAGATTTGTGTTGAGATGGGTGCTATGGTAAAATGTTCTGTATTGTCCTTACAGTAGTGGTTCTCAAAGTGGGGTCCGGGGACCCCCGGGGGTCCCCGGGAAAATAAGGAACAGTTTAGGGCACTTTAACTTTATTTTGTACTGTATTAATTAATATAGTCTACCATACAGATTGGTTAAAATGTTGCATTTATTGACCACTTACAGTAAACCCTATACATACTTTGCTACATGTGACTGGCGAACATGGCCAATCCTCAAGCATTGCACTGTGCAAAATATGTGTCTATTTTTACCTTATTATTAAAATTACAATTTTGTCATTTAGCAAACGTTCTTATCCAGAGCAAGGTAATCACATACATCAAATGCAGAGACAGTGTAGTGCCTCAGTAAACTAGGATCACAGGTAAACCAAGAACCTATCTTCAGTCTAAAGAATATACTATCAAAATACAATCTGTACATAGTACAAACTATAGTATAACAGGTAAACAATGAATCATCTGTCTAAATAACATGACATTATGACATGGTTGCTAGGATCTAAATGACATTATGACATGGTTGCTAGGACACATGTGGTTCAAATAAGTTCCGGATTGCAGCTTGGACGTGACTTAACCCATTATAGTGCAGCGGATAAAAGCAATATTTTGGGAGAATCGTTCACTTGGTGATACAAGCGTGAAACTTGGTACAGATCATCTTTAGAGGTCATTTATCGATTTTTTTAATCGAGCCACTTGAAAATCAAAGATGGCGGCCATTTTTCAAGATGGCCGACATCTTAGTGGGCAGTTAAGTGATATGATGGTTTATTTGGTGATACAAGCATGAAAATCGGCATGAGCAGTCTCTGTGGGTCACTTGACAATAGGCCACCCACAGCTACTTGAAATTTCAAGATGGCGGCCATTTTTCAAGATGGCCAACACTTTAGTGGAGCAATTAAGTTATATAATGGTTTATTTGGTGATACAAGCATGAACATTGGCATGAGCAGTCTCTGTGGGTCACTTGACAATAGGCCACCCACAGCTACTTGAAATTTCAAGATGGCGGCCATTTTTCAAGATGGCCAACACTTTAGTGGAGCAATTAAGTTATATAATGGTTTATTTGGTGATACAAGCATTACATTTGGCATGAGCAGTCTCTAAGGGTTGCTTGACAAGAAAACACTCCCAGCCACTTTACATTTCTATTTTCAAGATGGCCGCCCCCTGGATCCTCAAAAGATACATTTCTCATTTTTTTTCATTAAGGACGATTATACGATTATTATTATTATGCTAAAGAACAACTTTTAACACATCACAATATAGTTGTGTTGATTTGTTGATCATAGATAGATTAGATAAGAGTGAATATCTGCACTACCAGGGCACACTGGTGATATATCACTGCTGTTAAACTCAGAGTGGGGTTCAATGTCAGCTAATTGAAAGTTGGTATCCCAAATGCTGTCTAATTTACCCCAAAACAGTTAGATAGCCGCACCTGAATTGACAGGTTGTGCCAGCACGGGAGAGCCGAGCCAAGGTTAATGGGGTTTTAGTTAACCGGATGTGTATACAGATCGCTCAGGATTTAAATGGCATTGGATGAACGATCGAACTAAGTGTAGGGTTAAGGCATGAACTTAGTTGTATCCCATACATCAAAGTGCTTGGTAAAAGGTGGTAAAAGGATAAACCCTCGGCCTCTGCCTATGCTGCAGACATGGCAGAAGCCATCATAACAGTTGTGAAAACTAACTGGGACAGATGTTTAATTTGTCAGCAGGTCACCAAGGAAAAACTCATTCAGCCGAGTTTATTCAACAGAGAGCACGATCGTACTGGTTATGATACCATTGCAAGAAATGTTCCATTATTTCATAAGATCAATGCTCTGCCTATCTTACTTAGTCCAACCCGACTAGATGAAGGTGATGGCATAGAAAGCACATCGACAAGAAACAGAGCAAAATATAATTCAAGCTGTAAACTTAGGTTCAACAACACAGAGCTGGAAAGGGCCCAAAAGAGAGCATCTACATCTGCTGGAGACACTGAAGATACCAAAGATATCCATGTCAAGAGGCCAAGAAGATCTAATGTATGACCGGTCCAGCGATGTCACAACTGTGAACGAGGCCAGGCTTGATCTCTTTGCCAGAAAGCAAAGACAATATGACTTGATCCCACCAACTCAAGCAGCACTCAAAGAGCATGCCAAACATGCTTCTTATGAGGCTGGATACGTGTGGGGACAGGCATTGAAGCGACATCCACAAATGCCGAGCCCATCTGACTGGGGATGGGTGGAACAGGACGAGAAGTGGAAAGTCTTCTGGACTCCACTTCCACCTATTGCGGAGAGTTGTTGGGAGTTGACCAAATGTGGGTGCTCCAAGGCATGTACTGGAAGGTGTAACTGCTTCAGATATGGACTCAGTTTCACATGCCTATGTAGTTGCCCCTGCTAGAACCTATTTGCATGTTTATTTTGCCAGAGTTATTCCCTGTTGTCCTCTGTGTTTTCAAGTGGAGGCCTATGGCTCGGCTTCCCCTCGTCACATCGACGCATCATGTTTTACTTTTTATCTAGTCTATTACTGTGTAATTTTCAGTTGTTACTTTGTAACATTGCTTCCACTGCCTTCCACTGCCATATCTAACAGTGAAGCACATTTTCAGTTTAGTTCCTTAGTATCGTTTGTCATGGTTCCGTGGCTATTGCCATTCAGTATTAGCCATTACTCATAATTTTGGAGCACTGTCCGTTCAGCACCACAACTGTGCTTATCAGCACCACAACTGTGCTAATTTTATTTAATTTTATTTTAATCTTATTTTTTGTATCCCCACCCCTTAGTATTTATTTGACACATGTAATGGCTGTTAGTTTAAAAAAAACAATATATATATATATATATATCCTCCCTTGTGACTGTTACCTTGTCGTGGTAAGGGAGCTTGTTTAGGCCTACCTCAGTGAACCCTGAGAGCTATGCCGGTGGGAGGCAACTCCTGACAGGTCTTACCAAACTGGACAGGTCGTGGGCGAGGAGTCAGACAAAACACAGTCAAACAACCTCTCTTGACAGAGCTTTTTGAGGAACCCAATACATTTCTATGAGAAAAGGTATCATTTAAAGATTGACATCTTGAAATTTCAAGTGGCTGTGGGCGGTTTCTTGTCAAATGACCTTTTGAGACGGCTCATGGCAATTTTCATGCTTGTATCACCAACTAAATGATTTCTTAAGCTTAACTAGTCCACTAAGGTGGTGGCCATCTTGAAAAATGGCCGCCATCTTGACATTTCAAGTAGCTGTGGGTGGCTTATTGTCAAGTGACCCACAGAGACTGCTCATGCCAATTTTCATGCTTGTATCACCAAATGAACCATTATATAACTTAAATGCTCCACTAAAGTGTTGGCCATCTTGAAAAATGGCCGCCATCTTGAAATTTCAAGTAGCTGTGGGTGGCCTATTGTCAAGTGACCCACAGAGACTGCTCATGCCAATTTTCATGCTTGTATCACCAAATAAACCATCATATCACTTAACTGCCCACTAAGGTATCGGCCATCTTGAAAAATGGCCGCCATCTTGGATTTTTGAGTGGCTCGATTAAAAAAGTCAAAGAGTTGACCTAAAGGAATGTTCATGCCAATTTTCACGCTTGTATCACAAAGTGAACGATTGTTCCTACTATCCGCTCTACTATTAAGACCTGAGGCGATTCTTAAAAAAAAAAAAAAAGTTTTTGGAAAAGAATTAAAAAACAAAACAAAAAAAAGCAGATCTACAAGCTCATAGCGCGGCACTCGGTGCCGCGCTATGAGCTTGTATATCTGCTATTTTTGAATAGCCAAAGAAATCTAAAGTGACACAGATGCGTTCCGGGTCTTAATGGGTTAACCCATTAAAACCGGCATCTGGTCATATTAGATTTTAGCTATATATGATTGTGTGTGTCACGATTTCTCTAAAATAGCAGATCTACAAGCTCAGAGCGCGGCACGAATACATATCATTTTGGGGGTCTTGATATAAAAAAAGTTTGAGAACCACTGATGATGCAACATACGTTTTCCAGAAAACGTAGGGATTTTGAAGACTTTTTTTTTGGAACAGGTCCTCATGTCTTAGCGGGTTAAAGAGCAGGTGCGGCGCGTTATCGAAGAACACACAGTGATTGGTGGCGGAACACATTCCTCCACAAAGCACACAAAGAGCACAGGTGTTAGGTTGTGAAAGGGAAAGTGTGCATAAGCCACAACCACTTGTAAAAGACACACTAATGACTCAACGCACGCTCAAATCGTCGGTGTTCCATCTAACCCCGGGAGTGTGTGCAAAATGGAACCATAATGGACCCGTAAAGGGGTCCATTTGGTTCCATTGGCACACACTCCCCGGAGTTTACACGTGGATAAATGAACACTGAGGATTTTAATGTGTAGAGAGCTTAAATATTTGCCCTGGTGTCATTTCAGGTCTTGCTCTGGGATGGGTGTGTGCGTGTGTGTGTGTGTGTGTGTGTGTTCTACAAGCTCACAATGTGTCGCGATAATGACTACTTTTACTTTTGATATTTTGATGCCAATACTTTTGTACTTTTATTTTTTTGAATTCCGGACTTTTACTTGTACTACATTGCAGTATTGATACTTTTACTAAAGTACAAAATGTGAGTACTTTTTCCACCACTGTGTGTGTGTGTGTGTGTGTGTGTGTGTGTGTGTGTGTGTGTGTGTGTGTGTGTGTGTGTGTGTGTGTGTGTGTGTGTGTGTGTATTCCCATTAGAAGGGCACAGCACGACTAAAGCCCGTTTAGGTTTGCAATAACATTATCCACTTCAGCCCCATATATACACACTTCTTCGTAAGACAAATCGTGAAAATAGCTGATCTACAAGTTCACTCCACGGCACGTTGTGAGATCGCAGATCGGCTATTTTCTTTAATCTAAGATTTCTAAAATCTTGACAAATGTTGATACAAAATAGGGACTCCAGGGTTAATAAGGTTAACATACATTTGTAATTAAATTGTGATATTGTAAAACATTAATATCAAACATTTCAGAAAGTATATTTTTCCCAAAAGGAAATGCATGTATTTAACCCATTCAATCCGGGAACCCATCCGGGACATTTTAGATTGGAGCTATAACCATTATTTTATACTTTGGCCATTCAAAAATAGCAGATCTACAAGCGCATGGCGCTACAAGCGTATAGATCTGCTATTTTTGAAAGATCTTGAACATTTGTGCAAATCTTTGAATACATGAGTACATGAATATATTTTTTTAAAACAACATTCTTAACTCAAATCTTTGCTTCTGGGGGGGTCCCTGGAACAACATATTTTGATGGGGATCGGCGGCCAAAAACATATAATTGTGGGGGTCCTTGACATGAAAACGTTTGAGAACCACTGATATAACATCATTCTTTTCAAAAAAACTGTTAAGATTTAGAAGACATTTGTAAAGATTTGCCCAAATGTTCATGATTTAAAAAAAAAAAGCAGATCTACAAGCTCATAGCGCGGTATGAGCTTGTATATCTGCTATTTTTGAATAGCCAAAGACATCTAAAATGACATGCGTTCCCGGATTGAATGGGTTAATTCAGTCCAAACCAGAGGCAGGGATAAAAACACACCCCCTCCCTCCCACCCGCCATAAAAAAAGCGGGCTATCAAAACCAGAGGCAACCAGAGCCCCCCCCCCACACACACACACACACACACACATACACATCCCCCAAGCACCCCAGCAGATCTAACCTTGCTGTTAGTAGTTCACAGAGGAAATAAAACTCTCAACTCCATGAAAGAAAATGATTAATTTAACCCATTCAATCCGGGAACGCATACTGTGTCATTTTAGATTTTTTTTTGCTACAACCATTATTTCATACTTTGGGCCATTCAAAACAAGACCAGGAGACCTGGTTCTGCCAGACCCAGAATAAGTACTTTATAAGATCAGAGCACTACGTCACGGCTAAGCCGGACTTCACATGACGTGTCAACCTGTGTCCCTTTTCAGAGGTCCCTTCTATGCCCATGTATGGACGAAAGGGGGGACTGAATGGCCGGACTTCGCTTGACGTGTGTGCAGAGGAACAATTCCGCTCAGCTACTGAGCTTGTGTATCTGATCTTTAAATTGTGAACATTTGGTGCAATTTTAAAAAAAACTCAAATCTTCGCATGTGGGGGATTCTACAAATGTCCTCTAAATCCTAACATGTTTTTTTTTTACTTATGTTGCTATATATCAGTGGTTCTCAAACTATTCCATGTCAAGGACCACCCACAATGATATGTATTTGTCCACGGACCCCCCCCACATCTCAAAATATTTTGTTCTATACTCAAAGATTTGTACACATTTTCTCCCAAAAATAGCAGATCTACAAGCTAGATCTGCTATTTTTGAATAGCCAAAGAAATCTAAAATGACACACAGATGCCGTTCCCCGGATTGAATGGGCTAAAAGACGAGGCGAACAGCCATGCGAGCGCGGCCTCAATATCCAGCGGCTTTTATTCTGCTCTTGTAAATGTGGTAACGTTTTTTATTGGAGGCTAAATGCAAGATAATCATTTAGGTGGTCAAGCAGCACTCGAACAAATGACAGACCTGTGACAGATTGATTTTTAGTTTGGTAATTAAAGGTTCAGGCCGTACCGAAATAAACACAGCAAGTGGAGGGTTATGATTAGGCCTTTGAAGAGGCAGATAGGCTCGTAGAACCTTAGAGACTGAACTATATTTAGAATGGTGCGCCTTGGGGCTTTCGTTAAAAAAGACTCTGAACAAATATTTAAAGCTGCGAACCGGGAACTTTTGAGTCTTTTATGCCAGTGTGGTTTTCAAAGTGGGGTCTGGGGGAACCCCCCCACTGCAAGGGGTCCTTGAGGGGGATCAAGGGGTCCCCCCCAGCTAAAAAAGTTACTATAGCATCGAAATCTGTTGAACCACTTTAACCCATTAAGACCGGGAACGCATCCGTGTCATTTTAGATTTCTTTGGCTATTGAAAAATAGCAAATCTACAAGCTCAGAGTATGAGCTTGTAGATCTATTATTTTTGAACAATTGTGAAAATGTGTGCAAATCTTTGAATATATATATATTTTTAAGCGAACATTTGTAACTTAAATCTTTGCTTCTTTATTGTTTATATTTTTTTTCAAAAAACAGTTTTCCTCAGGTCTTCATGGGTTAAACCTATACATCGGCTATTTGAAAGAATACTACTTTAAAAAAATATTTATTTTAATCTTTATTTTATGTGGAATATTTGTTTTAACATTTTAACAACAAATCTTGTATGGGAGTCCCTGGCACAAAAAAAGGAGGGACATTTTCAATTAAATTCAGTTAATAATTGTATTATAGTGCCAAATTGCAAGTTATCTCAAGACACTTTAGACACCTTAGTTTTTTTAAAGGAGCACTTCACCCACTTTCAACCTTATGTTCATTTAATTTGTCCTCACTAATGCTCAATATAAGATGGCACCATTTCTGTCTCGGAGGAGTTTCTGAACTGTGGACAGTTCAGGGGGCATGCAACAACAATGGCCTCTGTTTCAGCATACTGACCTTCCAGGAAGAGAAAGGCTGTAGTTTCTTGGATAGTTTGCTTGGATACCACATCGATGAGGTCATTGGTAGGCAGGCTTCTGAACAGGCCACAGCTTCACCAATGAGACCCAGAGTGAGTGGACAGAAATGGTGCCATACCACAATGAGCATGAGGACCAATTATATTAAGATAATTTAATCAAATTATTATTATTTTTACTTTTAATGAAATTGTGATAGTAATGAAGGATGCGCTTAGGCACTGGTTTGGGGTTGTGAATAGTCACTTAAATTCTCAATGTCAGATGGTTAACAAAAAATAGCGTGCAAAATATTCAGAATAATCGTGAATAATAGTGGGAAGTTGTCCCCTAGCCGCAGTGGCGTACCCACCATAGAGGCAAGGCAGGCGGCCGCCTGCCCAACTAAAATCTAGCCTCCCCTAGAAAATAAAGTAAAAGACTGAAAAACAGGCAGTGAAAAAAATCCAAAGAGAATAGTGGCCATCGGACCTCCTCGTCCATTCACGCGGTCAGGCAGCCAATCACTACCGTATCCATTCAGCAGAGCGACGTCGCCTATAGTGATGCAAATGTGTGCCTTTATCTTCAGGTGCCAGGAGTGCCAGGGGTGGGGGTCTGGGCCAACACCTGTACTCACCTGGCATAAAAGGGGCTCTGAGTCTGAGAGCAGCTTGAGCCATTAAACTACAACATGAACCACCGCTGAATAATTGATTGATTGATTATACTTGCATATTGTTTTTATTAAAGTTTTTCAGTTTTGTAGTCAGTGTAGTGTTGTTGTTAACTTGTTTCCCCCCGAGATTTCCCCCCGACATTTTTCCACCCCTTTGGAGGGGTGGGGGGGTAGAGAAAAAAATCTCGCCTGCCCTAAATGTAATTTCTGGGAACGCCACTGCCTAGCCGTGGAAAAATTATAAAAAATCTGGTTTGAGTGGTTTGAGAGGCTTCTCTGTGATATACGATGATAATCTTAGCTATACTTTAACTATTTCTCTGGTTGTATCTAGTTCTATCTTCTTCCATCTGCCTCCTATGTCGGGGTTCAGCATGTATAAATAAAGATGTGACGTCATGCTGGCGTTGTGCCAGATTAGGTGGTTTTCTCAGGCTAGATGTCATATCCTTTGTAACAGTGATATTTCCAAACGTGAATATCAAACATATCAGACAGTGACAAGAAGCAGAGACAAAACATATCCCCACGCACCATAAGACTGATTGACCAGAGGGGGGTGGGGGGATATCAAAAGAAGAGGAATGGAAATTGAAGTTACTTAAGTACAGTACTTGAGTAAATGCACTTAGTTACATTCCACCACAGCCTACGAGGGCACACAAAATTAACTGAAGTGTGTGTTTAAGAGCGGGAGGGAGGGCGGGAGGGATCCGGAATAATCTCCCGGCCCCCCCTCAACTATCACGCTCCTTGTCTGAGTCTTATCCAACTTTAGCCGCGCACACAACTAGAGGTTAATTCTTTTGACCCGATACAAAACTCTCCCTGTCGTTATTGGACATTTCTGTCGCTGACAGAAGCTTTCAGAGCCTGTTTGTTACGGACCAAACATGTCGGAGGAAAGCGCAAAGAATTCCAACCATTTCGGCGGGGCCTTCGGTTCGCTCCGGCCAAATGAGTCAGCTATTCATAGCCGCCGCGCGCAAGCTAGCATTTGCGTTCCGTCTGTCAAGCTATCGGTTTCATTCTACTTGTGTTTCTATAGTAGCAGTGGTTCTCAGCCTTTTTTCATTTCAAGGACCCCCAGTTTGATATGCATTATACTAGGCCTCGGACGTGATACCTTTACCACTAAAATTGGAGGCTTACAGGTCCATTTGGTTACGTTTGTACACTCTCAGAGTTATAGACCTGTAAAGGTTGATTTGGTTCCCCCTCAATGAACCCTGGGGGTCCCTGGACCCCAGTTTGAGAACCAGTGCTACAATAACAGATAATAATAAATAAAATAAAAATATATCTCTGATTTATATTGTGCTTATCGAAGTACTCAAAGTCACTTTACATGTGAAAAAAAAAAAAAAAAAAACTTTATTGTGAAAAAAACAACAACAACTAATAACTCAACCCATACGTTTGTGTGAGGACCAGGAAAATGTTCAAAAAGTCTGTTTGTCAAATTTTACTATGTGTAAGTATAGCAATACAAGCACACACGCACACATACACACTGTGACGCACGGTCGCACGCACCCACACGCACTGTGACTGACGCGCGCACAAACACACACACACGCGCGTGCGCGCACGCACTCTTGCCAAACCAGTGCAAGGATACAAACAAGCCAATCTCCCCAGGTCATTAAGCCCACTTCTCAGAGCTTTAGGCTACAGTGTGAGCAGCAGTAAACCCTGACCATGATGGGATGTTTATTTGTTAAAGCTCTTATTGGCGGTGTTTGCCCAGGGCAGAGGTTAAAACGTTACATGCCTAGGTGAACGCACTCTTTAACATGAGGCTTACACTGCTGGAACACTGCCAAGTGGAAACCAAGCTTATTGGAGTTTTTTTTAATTAGTTTTATATTTGTATTTTGTTTTGACTTGTTGTTTGCAATTTCAATTCGGTTTGGACTCGGTTAGAAGTGGGTGCATTGTTTAGTTTCGGTTTTATTTTATTATTTTAAATTAATAGTTTTGTACAGCAGTACTGCCTGACGCTCATAAGTTCAATATCTCCCCTGGCCATGTAGGGTTTGCCTCCCACGAGGGAGACCCGGGTTCGACACACACAGCTCGGTTAAAAAAAAAGAAAATCTATAAAATAGTTTTTATGAGGATTACAGCTTTTAATATCAACATGTGGTAATTTGGTGGCCATTACTGACTTTCCGAACAATTGGATTTTCAAATTGGTTGGAGCACGGCGGACATAAATAAGTGCAGAGGGGGTTTGAACCAGGGCTGCCTGTGACTTATCGATTATTTTCTTAGCGATAATTCTATCGGTTACTTTTTAGCATCTTTTTAAAAGCATCTTTTTTACATGTTAACATATTTGTTCATATATCTATGAATCAATATGGCCACGTAAGTGTTGTTTTATACTTCGTCGCACAACGGTGTCAGAAATAGTGAAGATATCCAATCTACAAGCTCAATATTCTGATTCTATGTTCTCTATATTCTGATAGTATTCATTGCTATAGAGAGTTTGTTTAATAACAGGGGTCTCCCTGTCACTACAGCTCTTTGGTCCAATCAGCCATTTCATCCAATCGGGAGAGAACATATTTATCAGGTTACATTTTATAATGTTCCAGTTCCAATTTGGTCTGCTCACTTGTTGCGTTTCATCACTTCCAATTTCACTTGTATCGGATCCTGTATGAGTTCTCTGTCCTGATAGGATGAAATAGTTTTTTTCTGTTTACTAAAGAGACCCCCGTTACTGAACAAACACTCTATTGCAGTGGTTTTCAAACTTTTTCATGCCAAGGACCCCTAACTTGATATACATTTGGCCGCGGACCCCCATTTGAAAATGTTTTGTGCCAGGGACCGCCAGAAGCAAAGATATCAGTTAATTTTCGCTTTAAAAAAATATAAATATTCAAAGATATGCACACTTTTTCAAGGTTTTTCAAAAATAGCAGATCTACAAGCTGCACTCTGTGCCGCGCTATGAGCTTGTATATCTGCTATTTTTGAATAGCCAAAGCTAAGCGGCTAAAATGATTGTGACGCTATGTTAACTAATTTCACTGGGGACCCCCTGTTACTACCTCAAGGACCACTGGTGGTCCCCGGACCACTGGTTGAAAACCACTGCTCTATTGCAATGATTGAGCATACGGAGCTATTTAACTCTCATTTTAACCCAAATATATCACTAACACTTTAAATGTGCCTCTGCAAGTTCTATGTCCTGCATCAGTTTATGATCTATCCGTTTGGCCAAAGCGGGAGAAGGGTGGGAGTTTGTGGGTGGGGTGGGAGAGTGTGGGTGGGGGCATCCCCCCCCCAATGTGTGACAGGAAACAAAACATGGCCCCTTGTGACTGGCCTGTTTGAGGTCACCTTTCAAAGCCCAACGTCCTTTAACTTTAATGCCAACATCACCCACAAGCCCAGTGGGGGAAATTAACCAGGCACGTTTACTCAAAGTATCATACTCAAGTACAATTTTGAGGAACTTTTACTTTACTTGTACAGCGTATTCCTACATTGTGGTATTGCTACTTTTACTCAAGTAAAGCAAATCAGAGTACTCCCCCCCGCCCCAGAGTACACACACACCCCAGACCCCACAGAGCTACAAGTCACAAACAGGAAGTGTTTGCTGGTCCTGTTCTTCTCTAATGACGCAGAGGAATTCTCTACATTTCCCATTGTCCTCTTCAACGGACTGCACTTCCTCTACGCCAGTGGTTCTCAAACTTTTTTCACGTCAAAGGACCCCCAAAATGACATGTATTTGGCCACGGACCCCCATCTCAAATATTGTTGTTCCAGGGACCCCCAGAAGCAAAGATTTGAGTTACAAATGTTTACGATTTACGATTTTTCAAAAATAGCAGATCTACAAGCTCATAGCGCTATGAGCTTGTAGATCTGCTATTTTTGAATAGCCAAAGTATAAAAGGTTAACATTTTTGTTAAATTTAGCTGGGGACTCCCTGCAACGCCCCCAAGGACACCTGGGGGTCCCCGGAACCCACTTTGAGAAACTTTCTCAAACTTTTTTCATGTCAAAGGACTCTCCAAATTGTATTGTATTTTATTTGGCCACGGACCCCCGATATGAAGCGATTTTGTACCAGGGACCCCCATACAAGAGTTGCGTTGTTAAAATTTGAGTTGTTAAAAAGCGATGTGACGCGATGTGAGCTTATAGATCGGCTATTTTCGCTAGTTTTGCATTGTTCAATGGCAAAGTAGGGCATCAATTTACAAAAGCATGAAATATGCAGATACAAGGCAGTGGTGTAAAGTAATTAAGTATATTTACTCAAGTACTGTACTTAAGTACACTTTTGAGGAATCTTTACTTTACTGGAGTATTTTCCATTTTCAATACTTTTGTTTCGATCTACTCACTACATCTCAGAGGCAAATATTGTACTTTTACTCCACTCCAATTATTTGACAGCTTTAGTTACTAGTTACTTTGCAGATTTAGATTATTATCACAACATATACATTAACCACTTCAGTCCTATATACAATTCGGCCATTTGAAAATAGCCGATCTACAAGCTCACAATGCGTTGCGATGCGACGCATTGTGAGCTTGTAGATCTGCTATTTTCAAAAGATGTTTATACATTTTTAACTTGTAAAATGGGACATTCTGCAAAATTAATTACTTTACTTGTGGTACTTTAAGTATATAGTTTGATGCCAATACTTTTGTAATTTGATTACCAGACTTTTACTTGTAACAGAGTATTTCTACACTGCAGTATTGATACTTTTACTTAAGTAAAAAAATGTAGTACTTTTTCCTCCACTGATACTGTAGGCCCCCGTGCATCAGCGTGCAGGCTGCATGCAGCAGGCTCTGGCTTCATCAACAGGACAGTTGGTCCAAGGCAAATATTGTTGCCCTTTTGGACGATCCCAGACAGGACAACATGCCTCGTCACACAGCTCTGATGTTTATGACGGACGCCGTTCCCACGAGGGATTGTGGGAGCTCACAACGTGATGTACGTGTAACACTCCTCACTTACTCGCCATCTTTGTTTTTGAGACAACGGAGCTTGTTTGCGTTAGATTGTGTCATCGGTGGGCTTAACGCTAGCGTAACCAACATTTCCAAAACATATTGTGCAAATCTGTGAATCTGCTTGGAAATGATCTGCCTTTTTATGATGGGTGACTCCCGTTCTCACGGCTCCTTTTAGCCAAATAGCTTGAACACCACATGCACGCACGCATGCACGTCACACGCACACACTTGAGCTTCATGCAACATTTAACTACTATTTTACTACTAGAGCAAAAACTGTAGTCGCTAGAGGGTTAGGTTTAAGAAGGTTTGACCAACCGCTGGTGGCCATTTTGAATATATCTATCTATCAACACATCTGGCAAATTTGATAGGTTTAGCTATCTTCTTCTTTCGGCTAATTCCCATCAGGGTCACCACAGCGGATCATCTTTGGCCTTCCTCTTCTCCTCTTTACCTGGCAACTCCATCTTCAGCAATGTTTGTTTGTTTGTTTTGTTTTTAGATATTTTAGATTTGTTTTTAGTGGTATTGATACTTTTACTTAAAGGGATAGTTCACCCAAACAATGACTTATTTTCTATCAATCACACACCCTGTGAAGCCTTGCATTCATGGAGATTTTTTTGTTTTTGTCGCATTCCTAAGCTAATAATTTGATGACCAGCGGAAAGATGCTAATGATTCCGGCAGGAGACTCAAAGTTGACACTTTGTGTCTCCTACCGGAGCCGCCGCCGGTCATTAAATTATTGGCTTAGGAATGCAACAAAATAAAAAAAATCTCCATGAATTCCACTCTCCATGGGGTGTGTAATCGATAGAAAAAAAAAGTCCATTTGGGGGTGAACTATCCCTTTAAGGGACGACTTCACCCATTTTCAACCTATGTTCATATTCGGTCCTCACTAATGCTCATTATAATATGGTACCATTTTTGTCAAGTACTTCTTCTTTTTTGGGGGGGAGGCTTTTATCTTTTTTTTGGGGGGGGGGGCTTTTATCCCTTTATTGATACGACAGTACGCTGACAGGAAATGGAGAGAGGGATGGAGAGTGACATACAGCAAAAGGCTCGAACCCGCGACACGCTGTCATGCTACGCTGAGCCAATAGGTACCGCTTTGCCAGCGGCCAAGGCCCTGACTACTTCTTCCACCACTGCTACATCACATCACAAGCTGAGCGGCGGTATCAGCCGGCGCAGGGCGGTTCTCTCCCTCTCTGGAGGAGATAATGTCCGACACGTCCTACACACAAGGAGGATCAAAGACGCCGTGACATCATCCATACGCGCCGCCGTGGCACTTCACAGAGGAAGCACAGATAAACGTAGCGAGGCCCACGGTCTTTATCAAAGGGGCTTGACTTTGTTTTAACCCATTCAAACCGGGGAAGCCTCAGTGTAACCACTTTATCCATATTTTATACTTTGGCTATTCAAACATAGCTTGTAGATCTGCTATTTTTTGAAAAATCTTGAACATTTGTGCAAATATTTAAATATATATATTTTGACTCTAACTAACATTTTTGACTCAAAATCTTTGCTTCTGGGGGGTCCCTATTACACATAATTTTTAGCTCTGTGCGTGCGTGAGTCCCTAAAATCTCTTCTGCTCGATTCTCCTCAGTGGCTGGAGCAATTGATCTGCATTTGCACACAGCCATTGACCATTACCATGTGCACGGAACACCCCAAATGTCAGCTGTTTATTAGCATTTTTATGTCAAATAATGTCGCCATGGTTACGGCCCCCCGAGCTATGGGATGGCCCCCCGAGCTATGGGTCTGTGCACAGCGCAAAACCCAAACTGCACATACTTTGGGTGCTCATATCCCCCGACGGGTATGGTCTAGTACATATAATTTTGGGGGTCCTCGACATGAAAAAGTTTCAGCACCACTGATATAGCAACATACGTTTGCTTTCCATTTAGACCTCAGGTCCTCATTTAACCCATTTAGACCTCAGGGCTAAATGGGTTAAGACCTTGATTAAAAGCTTTGGGGACCACCCCACACCTCCCACCCACAACCCCCCCCCCCCCCCCCCCCCCCCCCCCCGAATGGAAATAGGTGTTCAAACTCTCATTCTGTTTTTGCTGGCTCTTCTGCCCCCCCCCCCCCCCACCTCCCCAAAACACCCCACCCTTCGTGATGAGGCCTGATAGGTCACAGCGGGAGGAATTCACCATGTTTTTTTTATTAGTTCGTTTTCACTGTTTGTTCTGAAAAGCGTGAAAGCGCACTTCAAGAGGGAAAGGATAATAAGAGAAGCGTGATTTCCTTTTATCTCTGCTTTTTCTGTTGGCTCTGAAATAACTAAACGGGGAATAATCAGGGGGAGGGGGGGGCGTGGGGGGTTAAGACAACATTAACTTTGTCTGAACACTTCCCATACATGTCCGTCTATGAAAACATGTTGATCCTTTTTCTTTTTTAACTCCTTTCCTGGTGTCCTGTGACTGATATGTGGCTTTTTTGTTCTCTATAAGGCCAGAGA
Organism: Gymnoscopelus braueri; assembly: GCF_963280865.1. Lineage (NCBI taxonomy): Eukaryota > Metazoa > Chordata > Actinopteri > Myctophiformes > Myctophidae > Gymnoscopelus > Gymnoscopelus braueri. The sequence goes on from NC_137608.1 coordinate 8,482,775, forward strand.
TGAGAAGATTTTTGTTGGGGGGGGGGGGGGGGGCGTTAAGATAAGTCCAAAATACACAGTAAAATCCTGAGTGTAAATACTGTAAATAAGTGTAAAAGCAGACCCCTAAATGGTACTGTTTACCAAGCCTACGCTGTGATATCAGTTGGAACAGATGGTTGCTGGAAATACAAGGCTGATAATGATTTTTTTTTTACAACATGTTTCGTTGCAACCCTCTTTGAGCTTGTAGATCTGCTTTTTTGCAATTTTTGAAATAGGGCTTAAAATGTTTTTTTTCTGAAATGAAAGTGCTGGTATGGATTTGTTTGTAAACTTGAAATAAAGAGTTCAACTTCCTGTTGATTTTATTATTTGAAGATCCAGATCCATGGATCCAGTACGGGTTTTCATCCTAATTAAAATAGTGAAATTGACATTATATATATATATATATATATATATATATATAGTATTGGGTTTGGTGATGTTTTATAGTGTCTGAATCTGCTTGGTTGGTGTTTGCTTGAGAGCTGTTTCAGCGTAGAATGTAAGTCAATGAGGAGCATATTTGAATGATCAATTTTTAATCAATGCAGCAATTATTTAAAAAAAATGTCTTTGGAGTTACATCATGGCAAGGTAACTACACAACCTAAACCTCTACCAAAGTGTTCTTGCCTTTAAGTACAGAAATTGAGTAAATGTACTTAGTTACTTTCCACCACTGATGAAGACTCATTGAGGTGGATGGTTATAGGCATACAGGGAAATAAATTCTCCCAGTGCCCCAAAACCAAGATCATCTCCCAGACAATCACAATATGCTGTCTGCAAAAACATTAAAGCATGATGTCAGATCATTAAAACTGCCGACATCGCCCAATATGAAGTCTGCATCTACGACGCTGTGTGTGTGCAAGCATTCTGAGCTGATCAAAACACATTACACATGGATCTGTAATGTCACAGAATGTTAGGACACACAGGAAAAAAGAACAGGCTTTACCAATCCAAAACGTGTGTAGTAGGGTGGCACCTTAAGGTGCCAGCGGTGGGGTGCCACCCCAGGTGCCACCCTATTACACACTTTTTGTTTACCCTGGACAGTGGACACGCCACACCATGACACACACACACACACACAAACACACAAGATTTTTTTTTTTTTTACATTTTCAGGGTGTCTGTTAACTCTCAGAAATAAACAGTGCTGCATGTTCAGGAAAATGCTACCCTGAACATTTGCCATTTACAATGAGTATCTTCAGTTCATGTCGGTTTCTGGCATTCATATCTTAGTAATGGCCGCGAGTCTATTTAAAATAATTTCCATTTCTGTCTGGCAGAAGCCCTGTGCACCTGTTAACCACGCACTGCAGTGATGTGGAAAATATGCAGAGAATCCAACGCTTGAAATTGTAATCTGAAATCCTTTCAATATGCAGAGGATCCAATGTTTTAAAGTGTCATCTGAAATCATTTCAATAAGCAGAGAATCCAACGCTTGAAAGAGCAATCTGAAATCCTTTCAATATGCAGAGAATCCAACGTTTTAAAGTGTAATCTGAAATCATTTGGATTATAATTTGTATGCGTTGCCTTGGACTGGCCCATGCACGCTTGGCATGTGAGGACCCTGCAGGCTGTGTGCATTGTGTCGCACTGGGGGACCGTATGCGCTGGGCTCGGTACAGAAACATGCAGGCCCTGGTCTCACAGAGGCCTCGGGATGGCGGCCTTCCCCCTTCGGGTACGGTGGGCCGTACCCACCTAAAAGTCGTGCGGCAGAGGCCTTGGGCCGCTTCGGGCGTGGCGGCTGCCCCGCGTGAGGCACTGAGCGCGGTGGGTGATGAAGAGGAGGATGACGTCTTCTCCATTCATGCCCCAGACGAGCTGGTGTTTGGTGCCAGTGCCTCGGTGTTCCGGGCGGCACCATCTACTGCTGGCTTGGTCTTTTTCCCACTCCCACGCTAGCAGTGTTGGATCGGTGGGGCCGATGCCAGCTGCTAACGCGTGCCCTCTTGGAGAGGGTGACGACGGCCCTTGGCCTCGAGTGGGGAAAGCCGGCCACTGGTGACCTGCTTGTCCCCACCTGTCCCCAGTTCGCTGTGGTGATCACTCCAATCGTCATTCCGGTGTTCTAGGGCGCCTCAAGAAGGACACGAGGTGGAAAGTTGGGCCACGTAGGGATTTGAGGCAGTCGCAGAGAGCGACTGCCTGCATGGCACACCATGTACACGGATTAATCTGGTAATCTACCTCGGATGCCTCCGGTTATATCATATTGGAGTGATCCAATCGCTCACATAACTGTGGTTATCTACGTAACCATCGTTCAAGATTGTCCGTCCGTCCGTCCGTCCGTCCGTCCGTCCGTCCGTCCGTCCGTCCGTCCGTCCGTCCGTCCGTCCGTCCGTCCGTCCGTCCGTCCGTCCGTCCGTCCGTCCGTCCGTCAGATCTACATGGGGGGCGGTCTCAGCTTGTGTTATATGTAAGAAGGGGGGGGGGGGGGGTTGAAGGGAAAAAAGGTTGGGAACCACTGCTGTAAAGTGTTGCCAGATTTTATCGAGAGAAACAAGCAACCAGGTCTACGAAAACAAGCCCAAAAGAAGCACACTTTTTTTTTTTCATAACTTATCTAAAGTATTTGACCCCATTTCCAGGCCTATATGATGCAATAATGTGTTGCCAGTGTGCTATAAATGCCCCAAGACTGACTCGAGCGAAGGTGTCACGTGACAAAAAGAACAGATCTACAAGCTAACAGCGTATCACGGTGCAACGTGTTACGTGGGGTCCCGTATACATTAGGCACTCACACAGCATGTGCAGCACAGCACCACATGTTACATATTTCACGTAATGCTATGCACATTTTGGGACATGTTTTTATTTATGTACAAAATCAATAGCCAAAAACATTTCCAAACATTTGATTAATTCCAAACCTTTTCCAGGCCTGGAAAACTGTTTTCCTACTTTGAAAATGTTTCCAGGAATTTCATGACCGTGGGATCCATGTGTACACAGACCATTTGAAAATAGCAGATCTACAAGCTCACAACACGTCGTACTTGTGACGCGTGAGCTTGTAGATCTGCTATTTTCAAAATAAACCATTTTTTTAAACATTTCAACAACACAAATCTTGTGGGGGTCCCTGCCTGGCATAAAAATGTTTTCAGATGGTGGTCCGTGGACATTATTCATTTGAGGGGTCCTTACATGAAAATGTTTGAGAACCACTGGTTTAAACAACATTAGGAAGCAAGCCCAAATAAGAAACTACACTTTAGAAACAAGCTTAAAAAAATTCAATCACACAATCCGTAACGACCAATATTTACAAGAAAAAAACTAAGTTCAAAGTCGCTTATAATAAGCAGACATGGCAACACCGGTAATGCACCATTGTATTTGGAATAGAGACGTTGGGACAATATTATGTGAAAAAAACTAAAAACAACACTGTGTGGTTGAAGCAGCTGGCACTCCTAGATATCGTTGAAACCTCTTATCTCCATTTTGTTTAACTTTTTGCGCTTTTTTCATAAATTAACGCCCTACTTGATCATACTGCAGTCACAAAAAAGCATCAAAAGTAGCATATCTACAAGCTCGAAACGCAGCGATCTGCTACCTTTGCCATTTTTGAATTTGAATCCTGAACAGTAACCGTTTTGGACATCATGAGGTTTCCACCTGACAGAGACGATATGAATCAAAAACATGAATTCCTGGACTTCCTCTCAGAAGGCCACAGGCGTGCTGGGGGCTCTGTTGTTCAAAGATGTATTCAAAAGATTCATAAGAATTAAAAAGAAATGCCTGAAAATGGCTGATTTACACACTTGCATTGCGATTTTCTGTTTCGTTTTTTAATAAGTGTTAAATAGCTCTTTATTTTGACAGTAATCATTGCTATAGGGTGTTCGTTCAGTAACAGGGGTCCCCCCCCCCCCATCTCTCAAGCTCTTTAGTAAACATAAAATACAATTTCAGTTCAGGATACCAATTTCACCCAATCAGGAGAGAGAACACCCACAGAGATAATTTATCAGCTTCAATTTTATTTTGTTTCAGGTCCAGTTTTTCCCCCTCTTTTTGTCAGTATATTTTGACGCCAACACTTTTGTACTTTTAACTCAAAGCCACATTTTGAATAACAGACCTTTTACTTTTATAGTAGATTTTTTTACATACTACTTTTACTCAAGTTTAAAAGGGACATGAAACTAGTTTGAAGTTACACTGGGTTGTATAGGAAGGGGGCGTGTCTGATAAAAATCTAATATCTAAATATTGAATCAAGCAAACGGTCTGGAGTGCTTACAAAAGCCAGAGTAGACGTTTAAATGACCCCAAACATGTTTGAAAGTGAAATGTCCCTTTAATTCGTTTGTTGCAGCTGCGTTGCTTACTAGTCTGCCATGTTTTTAATCTGCGTAGTTTTTAAGCTGAACTGGAAAACAAACTACAAAATCAGCCTGGTATGGGGTTCCATGCCCCTTTAAAAACAGAAAATCAGAGCAGCTTCCACCGCCACTGCCTGTGGAAGACATGTTGCCCTGACCTATAAGTGGGAGAGATGGCGTCCAGTATTTACTCAGGTGGAATAATATTGCAGCCAGCGCAGCGCGGAGCAGAGCTAGAGCCAGTGTGTGTAGTGATAAAACAAAGAGGATTCTCAGGAATGTGCACCATGTGTTGTTCACAGTGCAACCCCGACGCACGCTGGATTCCCAGCGAGCAGTGCTGTTCTTTTTTTTTACTTGAGTATAAGTACCGGCGGTGGAAAAAAAGTACTGACATTTTTCTTACTTAAGTAAAAGTATCAATACTGCAATATATACTGTATAGGAATACTCTGTTACAAGTAAAAGTCTGGAGTTTAACATTTACTTGAGTAAAAAGGACAAAAGTATTTGTATTAAAATGTACTTAAAGTACCAAAAGTGGAAAGTACTAATTATGCATTAGTTTTCAAATGTGTAAAATATTTTGAAAATAGCAGATCTACAAGCTCACAATAAATGGCAATCTACAAAGTAACTAGTAACTAAAGTTTTCAAATAATTGTAGTAGATTAAAAGTACAATATTTGCCTTTGAGATGTAGTGGAGTAGAAGCAAAAGTACTGAAAACTGGAAATACTCCATTAAAGTAAAAAATACCTCAGAATTGTACTTTAAGTACAGTACTTGAGAAAAAGTACTTAGTTACTTTACACCACTGAGTAGCAATTCCACAAAGTAGGAAAGACCCTAGCAGTGTTCATTTTGACAGCAATTTTGATTTAGTTTAAGTCATTAAAGTTTAAGACTTTAGAATAAAACTCAATGTAGTTTTAGTCATATCTTAGTCATCTGAAATGTTTTAGTTTTAGTCTATTTTCTTAATATCATAAGATTTTAGTCAACTAAATCGACAGTTGATTTAGTCAGTGAGGTAAAACACATTTTTAGCAGGCCTTGATGGTGTCGTAATGACTGGTTTATACTCAGCCGTGTTCCGAATCTACAAGCTCACAGCGCGTCGCAGACGTGTTCTGAGCTTGTAGATCAGCTATTTTTGGAGCCAATCATAAAATGAATTGTCTTAGTTCTTACTGGACCTCTTGTCCACTAGTCCTCCCTAACATTTTCAGTTTGTATTTGTTGGCTAAATTGTCACTGTACAAAAGCTAAATAAAAACTAAGCTAACAAGCTCACGCTCACGGGTTTGCATCGAGACAAGTTGTGAGCTTGTTCTACAAAGTAATATGTAAATGAAGTTTTAAACCATTTTAGTGGAGTAAAAAAAAACACAGTTTTGCCTCTGAGATGTAGTGGAGTAGAAGTATAAGGTATTGGAAAATGGACATACTCAAGTAGAGTAAAAGTTCCTCGAAATTGTACTTGAGTACAGTACTTAGTTACTTTCCACCACTGTGAGGATATGTTTTCCAACATCAAGTAGCGATGCCTCTCTGACCAAAAACAGACCTTCTTACCTCACTGAAGGCTCAGTGTCATGTGACTCATGTCCATTTAAAACACACTGATAACCAAGGTGTTGACCCATTCAATCCGGGAACGCATCTGTGTCATTTTAGATTTCTTTGGCTATTCAAAAATCTTGAAGATCTGCTATTTTTGGGGGAAAAAATCATGAAAATGTGCGCACATCTTTGAAAATATATATATATATACATTTTAACTCAAATCATTGCTTCTGGGGGGGTCCCTGGAACAACATATTTTGAAATGGAGGTACGCGGGCCAAATACTTATTATTTTGGGGGTCCTTTACATGAAGAAGTTTGAGAACCACTGATTATAGCAGCATACGTTTTTTCAAAAAACTGTTAGGATTTAGAAGACATTTGTAGAATCCCCAGAAGCAAAGATTTGAGTTACAAATGTTCTCTTTTAAAAAAATTGCACACATTTTCATGATTTTTCAAACAATTGCAGATCTACAAGCTCATAGCGTGGCACTCGTGCCGCGCTATGAGCTTGTGTATCTATCTGCTATGTTTTAATAGCCAAAGTATAAGATGATTAAAGTGGTTCAAATTTAAAATGACAGATGCTTTCCTGGTTTTGGTTAAAACACAGTGATAACCAAGGTGTTAATCACTTAACAACCCCTATATACATAGTTGACTGGAGTCCCCCTGAGCTCTATACTAGGCCTTTATTTTGTACTTTGGCTATTCAAAAAAAGCAGATATACAAGCTCATAGCGCGGCACTCGGTGAAAATGTGTGCAAATCTTTGAATATAATATATATATATATTTTTAAAGCAACATTTTTAAACTCAAATCTTTGAGTTTAAAGAAAATATGGGGGTCCCTGGAACAAAATATTTTGAGATGGGGGTCCGCGGCCAAATACATGTCATTTTGGGGGGTCCTTGACATGAAAAAGATTGAGAACCACTGACATAGCAACATACGTTTTTCAGAAAACTGTTAGGATTTAGAAAACATTTTGTAGAATCGTAACCTCAGGCCATAATGGGTTTAAACACAGTGATAAACAAGGTGTTAACCACTAACAACCCATATACACAGTTAACTGGAGCCCCCCTGAGCTCTATACTAGGCCCCCTCCCCCTTTTCCCTCTACACTTTTATGTCTTCAGCGGAAATAGCCGATCTACTAGTTCACAATGTGTCGCATTGAAATACAGCAATAACAAAAGGTGTTAACCACTTAGGCCAGGGGTCTTCAAGGTTTTTCAGGCCAAGGACCCCTTAGGTGAGAGAGAGATGAAGCGGGGACATTCGTGTTGCATTTCATAGATAGCTTTCAGTGTATGTTGGATTCATGTCAATGTGTATTTTCTGATATTTAACCACTTAAACCGTCAATACTTTTCAAACTTGACCTTTCACTCTGTACTTAGTCTGCTTTTTTTTTTTTTTTCCACCAAACCTCTTTGCCGAAAATAGCCGATCTACAGTACAAGCTCACAACGCCTCGCAGCGCGAGGCGTTGTGAGCTTGTAGATCTGCTATTTTTGGCTAAAGTTCTCCTAAGAATAGGGATGCAAGGGTTAATGTAAAACATATCACACAAAGATATGGTGACCCCCCCTGTAGTAACTCTGAGGACCCCCTAGGGGTTATCCCTTGTTGAAGACCCCTGCTCTAGGCAATTTTTTATCTAATAAAAAGACTTTTACTTGTAACAGAGTATTTCTTATTTTGTGGTATTGCTACTTTTTTTCCACCACTGTTGAATGTGGTCCCTATAAAATGTTCAGCTGCATGAAACAACAGGGCAGAACAATCACACTCTGTCCACAATCCCAGCTGGCCGTCAATCGCTTAATGGAAGTGTTGATTTGATACCGAGTAGAGTTTTTATTACACCACCATCCCCCCATATTCCCACGGGACACATTGAGCTGATGCACGCTGCGAGGGTGATAGTGGCGCAAGAAGTAACTCGGATGCTGTAACTTCAATAAAAAGTATCAATACTACAAGGTAGAGATACTGTTTTTTATCACACGATTTTGCAACCCAATTTTTTTTAACCAGTGCCAATTGTCTAAGTAATCCTGGGCGCTACTCTCCCTCTGCCAGCCTAGGGGAGATAATCTGTTTTAAGTAAAAGGCGTATACTGTACATCAAAATGGTACTTGTAAAAGTATAAAAGCACTGGCATCAAAATGTACTTAAAGTGACAAAAGTAAAAGGACTCGAACACATTTTATTCTAAACATTTTGATTTTGTTCCTTCTTTGTGAAGCCCACAACACATTGTATTAAGATTTAAATGTTTTGTTAAAAATCTGCAAAGTAACTAGTAACTAACAGTTGTAGTAGAGTAAAGTAAAATATGCGCTTCAAAGTTGTACTTAAGTACAATACTTTCAGAGAGAACTGCAGCCCCACAGCCCTTTAGTGCGCCGAACACATTGAGAAATGCACTAAATACTTAAGTAAGGTAATCCCTGAGAGATTAGATTAAGTGGATTCCTGGTCGTTTGTTGGGAACATTTTTTCAATGATGTCTCGGGGTGCTTGCAGCTGTTCGTTAGAGGGTGGGGTTCCCCAACCTTTTTCAGCGTGAGACCACGAAGATGCATTTGGTGTCTTTCCCGGGACTCAAACGCACAAAAATACATGATGAATGAATCCTTTAAGCCCCCTTTTTTATATAAAGTTCTGCATACTTTTTCTTTTTGCACTTTTGGCCAATACTTTTTTACTTTTACTTTAAGTGGAGTACTTCTTCCCAGTGGTGTAAAGTACATTTACTAACTTTGTACTGTACTTAAGTGAAATGTTTAGGTATTTCTTACTTTAGTGGAGTATTGCCAATTTTCAATACTTTTACTTCTACTCCACTACATCTCTAAGGAAAATATTGCACTTTTACTCCACTACAATTATTCGAAAACTTTAGTTACTAGTTACTTTGCAGATATAAATTAGTATATCATAAAACATACATTAACCACTTTAGCCCTATTTTATACATAGGCTGTTTGAAAATAGCCGATTGCGTTGCTACGCGTTGTGAGTTTGGAGATCTGCTATTTTCAAACATTTTAGTACTTTTACTTTTGGTACTTTAAACATATTTTGATGACAATACTTTTGTACTTTTACTCAAGCACCATTTTGAACACAGGCCTTGTATTGTCACAGAGAGTATTTCTACATTGCGGAATTGATACTTTTAACTCAAGTCCAAAAAAAAATTGTACTTTTTACACCACTGCGTTTTCCAACCGCTGTGTGCATCATTCATTAACGGTCGCTTTACCACACAAAATAATTCTCCTTTGTCCCCCTTTGATAGATGGCTTGGAGCTGGTGGGGTCTCCCGCAACTCTGTAAGGGCCATTCAAGCCAAGGTCACCCGATAGCCCCCCGCTATAGGACTCAGTGCTTTCTAAGGCCTTATTCCACCTTGGCCCCACCGCTTTGAAATCAACCTTCCCATTGTTGTTTTTACTGGCCGTGACAAGGACAAAGGAGCGGGCAGCGAGGGACACACACATGGCCTGAAATGCAATAGGGCTGGGAAGCCGTCTCGGGTTTCCAGCCACTATACTTGATCTGTGGGCTGCTTGACTGACCACCTTATTATCTATGGCCGACCGGGAGCTTATCAATACACAAACTCTACTGGGTCCGCGGACCAAAGACAAACACGTCCTTTATAGAGGAAGTCCCCCTGGACACGGGACACACACACACACACACGCACACGCACACACACACACACACACACACACACACACGCCCCTGGGCTACGGTGACGGGACACGTACGCGAAAAGCCAACTGTCTGAATACCACACAGCTGAAGGAGTGGGAGTTGACGAAAATGTCCGAATGCCAGTGGTGGAAAAATGTGTCAATTTTTTTGCTTCAGTAAAAGTATCAATGCGACGCGTTGTGAGCTTGTATATCTGCTATTTTCAAATAGCCTACATATAAAAAAAACACGGCTAAAGTGGTTAATGTATGTTCTATAATCATTTATCTGCGAAGTACTGAAAATTGGATATACTCCAGTAAAGTAAAAACACCTAAAAATTTTACTTAAGTACAGTACTTGAGTAAATGTACTTAGTTACTTTCCACCTCTGCTAAATACTCAAATCAAAGCTAAAAAGGCAGGCTAAGGTCTTGCTTTATACCACAATGAATATTTCTCTTTCAATCGTATAATGGAGAATGTACGCATAGTTGAATATCATGTGTCAGATTGCAAACATGTTCAAAGATAATGATTAAAAAATACATGTTTTTATTGGGTACACCTAATAGGTAACTCCTCTAAGTTTATTCGTTAATCAGTTAAAAGTGGTGATTAAGCAATAGTTTTGGTAATCATTGCTATAGAGTGTTTGTTCAGTAACAGGGGTCTCAGCGTCTCTCCAGCTCTTTAATAAACATAAAATGCATTTTCAGGTGCATTTTTTATAATGCTCCAGTTCCAAATGTGTCTGCTTACTTCTTTGCTTCATCACTTCCATTTTCACTTGTTTATCCTGTATGCCCTATGAGTTCTCTCTCCTAAAATTGGTGAAAATGCATTTTCAGTTAGGCTATTCTCGAGGTTGAAATTGCTACGTGGCAACACACCAGACTGATTGCTGTACCTTTGTCACCTGTGATGAAGTCATGACTCATGAGTGAACATGCTGTTCTAATGATTCATTCCCTATTTATCGATGGCTTTACAGGTTAAGAATTGATGTTTTTTTTGTTTTACATACATTTTTAACCTAAAGCTTTTTTTTTTTAAGGATTATAGTTATTTAGTAATTGAAGTAGATTTGAAGAATCAATGACGTTCTAATGTCTACAAAATACCCTTTTTGTGTTATTCAATATTCCTGAAAATAAAACTCATGGAGTGTACTCTCTGGATATTGCGTTTTGAAAATAAAAATAATTTAGCTCAGTGGGAAGTCCTTGAATGAGTCGGAAGAATACGTTGTCATTAAACACTTGTGATTTGACAACGCCGACTAGCCGACACTATCTTTGGACTAAATCAGAACTATTAACCATTGAAACCATACTTTGTTGACCGTGGTCCTCCAGGGTCTATACTTTTCCCTCACACACCAAATCTCTTCGCCGAAAATAAAATCTCTTCGCTGAAAATACCTGATCTACAACCTCACGCATCGCGACACGTATACTGTTACAGATGCTTTTTTATTTTATTTTCTTACTTTTGAAATGTGAAATGGGCCATGCATAATGAGTACTTTTACTTTTGGTATTGGGAGTTTTAACCTCATATCTCCAAAACTGTTACTTTTCAGGATTCAAATTCAAAAATAGCAAAAGTAGCAGATCGACAAGCTCAAAACGTGTCCTTTCACGCCGCGTTTCAAGCTTGTAGATCTGCTACTTTTGATGCTTTCGTGTGAGGCTGTAGTATGATCAAGTAGGTCGTTAAATTACGAACAAACACAAAGCGTTAAAACATGGTAGATAAGAGCTTTCTGCCCGACAACAACGATATGCATGTATAATCTGTGTACTTCTCCTACCACCGATCTGATAGATATGGGGGGGTGGGTGGTGCACTGGGTGGCGGCATGGGGGCGGGTGGTGGCGGGACACCTTCTATTTCAGATGTGTGTGTGCAACTCCCAACAATGAACAGCCTCAGGCATCCTGTGCAGGTGTGACCGATTTAATAAAAAAAGAAAGAGGAAAAAAAAGAAAACGTAACTTCTTACCCAGTGTAAATAAGAGCCAAAGCTACCAGGTGCACCCTTTGTTTGTGTGGGACTTGGCAGCAGAGTCTGTTTCGCAATGGGGCCAAAGAGAAAAAAAGAAATCACAATGAAGGTGAGGTCGTACGGGCTTTAGAAACCCAGCTGATCGGAAAGATAAATGCTACGCCTCGGTGGAGGGAGTACTCCCAATATTTATTTTAACTTATAGCTCTATTATGTCATTTATTGTTTAGTGAACAAAATGTTATTTTGTCCAATCTGAATGGTAGTGTATGTTAATGCAATGTAACTTCTATACAATTGGTTGTATTTTTGGTCTCCCTACTCTTCTATTGAGTCATTTAGATGTCTAGGTTAGACACAACCTTTGACAGGATTCCGTTTCTGGTTTGAAACAAATGTTCTCCCCTGAGCAAGCACACAGGCTCTATTAGCTCAGTTGTAAAGTTTTCGGCACTTGCGCAGGAGACCAGGGTTCAAATCCAGGGTAGAACAAGAGTTACATATTGCAGCTTTAGATAATAATAGAAATATCAAAACGGAGAAAGACCGTGTTACAAGTAAAAGTCCTGTATTAGAACCTTTACATGAATAAAACTACAAAAGTATTGGTAAAGTAAAATGACTCCATATGAATACCCCATTTCACAATTTTGTCAAATTTAAACACTTTGCATTACACCACGTTGTGAGGCTATTTTCAAAGCGGTGTTTGTTTCGTAATCATATTTGTTTTGTCAAATAATTACACTGGAGTAAAAAGTACAATGTACCACTCCCAAATGGGAGACGAGCTGTTTGTTACTGCCATGTCGACAGTGGTGGAAAGTAACTAAGTACATGTACTCAAGTACTGTACTTAAGTACAATGTTGAGGTATTTGTACTTTACTTGAGTATTTCCAATACTTTAAATTACTTCTACTCCACTACATCTCAGAGGCAAATATTGTACTTTTCTCTCTAGGTCGTCCTCAGACGAGCCCTCCATCGTTGCTTCCAGTCATCCCGACTCTCCATACATCTGGCCAGCTCATTGGTGCTATGGGCTCCTGCATCCTTCTTGAGCGTGTCCACATATGTTGGTGTGGGGCGTCCTCTTGACCGGTGCCCATGTGTTGGTTCCCAGAGCACCAGTTTGCTGGCTGGCAGCTCTCGGTGCCTTTGGCAGTGTCCTGCTAGTCTCATTCTCCTTACAGCAATCTTCTCGCTCACCCTTGGTATTCCCTCATACAGGATTATGTTGGTAACATGCGCACTCTTGCTGATGTTAAGCACTGCACGCAGCATCCTGGTGTAGCACCCGTCCAGGGACTTCTCAAGGGCTGGTTTCAGGGTCCAGCATTCACTGCCATAGAGAAGAACGGACTCTACTGTCGCGTAGAAGAAGCTGAGTTTGATTTGGCGGGGGAGATTGGAGTTCCATACACTGGTCATGCCATTCAGGGCCCTCCATGCAATTGCCTTCCTCACTTTAAGATCTTGCTCAGTTGAGTTGACCCATGAGCCCAGGTATTTGAAGTCCTCGACTTCTTTCAGCACAGTGCCTCCTGCTGTAGTCAGAGGTTGATGTTCTGGTGGAACGTTGTAGGTGAGGACCTCAGTTTTCTTGGCGTTTAGCCTGAGGCCGACCTTGGCGCACTCTAGCTCTACCCTGTTCAGTAGTTCTTGTGCTTGTTCCACGTTGTCAGAGAGCAAACTGATGTCATCCGCATAGTCAAGGTCTGTGAGGACCACTGCGGGGTGTCGCCTCGACTTCCTTGGCGTTAGTGTGAAGCCAAGTTCCTGCTCTCGCCCACTGATTGCTTTCCTGAGCGCATAATCGAGGACTATAATGAAGAGAAAGGGGGCTAGTGTATCCCCTTGCATAACCCCAGCCAGGATGTCAAACTCCTCGCTGTTGCCGTCTGGGGTCACCACCTTGGCCCTTGTTCCTGCGTACATGGACTCTATTGCTCGGAGTAGGTTGGGAGGAATCCGGTATGCCTTCAGGATCTTCACCATCATGCCTCGGTGGATCGTGTCAAATGCCTTTTTGAAGTCTATAAAGCATAGGACTGCAGTCAGGTTGTCCCTCTTTACCTCCTCAATCATTCTCCTAAGTGCCAAGATCTGAGCTGTTGTAGTTCGTCCCTCTCGGAAGCCGTTCTGATTCTCCCTCAGGTGAGGGTCAATTGCTTGCCGGACCCTGTTTAGGATCATGCGGTTGTAAGCTTTAGCAATGATACATGTCAGACTGATGCCTCGGTAGTTGTCCGGCTTTGAGAGGTCCCCGGATTTGGGCACTGGGATGATGTTTGACAGAGACCACATGTCAGGCCGCCGATGCAACAGGGCAAGGTTACAGAACTCTAGAATGACGTCGTCGAGATCACAGTTCTTCAGGACCTCTGGGGGAATGCCATCTGGACCGGGACTTTTTCCCACTTTCACTGTGGTTTTCGCCCTGGCGAGCTCCCCAGGCGTGAAGGGATCATCATCGATTTCCAGGTCCGGGACATCTTCCGGCACATCTTCCGCAACTGCTTCTGCCGACTCTCCCAGCAGCCTCTGGAAGTGGCTGAACCAGGTCTTTACCCTCTCCTCAGGGCTGTGTCCCTTGACCTGTCCCTCCTTGGTCCTCTTCCTCCCAGTCATCTCGTTGATGACCCTCCAGGCCTCTCCATATTTCTGGTCACCCTGCGCTTCCTGCACTCTCTGCACTTTCTCCATCAGCTTCTCCCCTTTGATGGTGTCGTATGTGCTGAACAGAAGATGCTTGGCTTCATTCAGCTCCATACGTCTCTCCACAGTTGGCTCCTTCTCAAATATGAGACGGGCTTCCTCCATCTTCCGCCGTGCCGCTACCACCCCTGGGTGCTTGGATCGCAGGGAAGTACGGACTCTCTCCATCATGGGTACACACAGTTTGGTCGCCTCCTCGTTGGCAGCAACGAAACGCATGTATTCGCTGCTGGGATCCGCTCCCATATCCAGCTGCTGGAATCGCTTCCTCACCTCCTCTGTGTACCTGGTTTGGAGGCCAGGGTCGCTGGAGAGCGCTTTCCAGTTATACCGGATCCTGGGGCTTGGTTTGGGGGCCCTGAGGCTCAGACGCACCTTCATTGAGACCACTCGGTGGTCTGAGCCCACAGTACTGAATGTGGAGTATGGTTCTGCATTCATAATGGAGTTCCTCCACTTCTTCCTCACAAGGATGTAATCCAACTGTCTCAGCGTACCAGTGGCTCTATCTCGGAAGGTCCACCTCTTTCCTATCCTCTTCCGGAAGATGGTATTTGCCGCCATAGCTCGTGTTCTGTGAGGAAGGCAGTAAGGTAGGTGCCATTGCGGTTAGTAGAGTCGTGGTAAGGGAAGGGTGTGTCCTCTGGTCCAAGCCTTGCGTTGAAGTCCCCAAACTTTTACTCCACTACAATTATTTGAAAACTTAGTTACTAGTTACTTTGTAGATTTTTATATACATTTCCGCCATTTGAAATTAGCCGATCTACAAGCTCACAATGTGTCGGGATGCAACACATTGTGAAATTGTAGATCTGCCATTTTCAAAAGATTGGTATACATTTAAAAACTTCTGTATAATGAGGACTTTCTACTTTTGGTACTTTAAGTACATTTCTACAATGCAGTATTGATACTTTTACTTAAGTAAAACATTTGAGTACTTTTTCCACCACTGCATGTCGATTATCAATCTATGGCAATGCCCCTTGTGGTGTGGCCGTATGAGTTGAAAGTGTTTTAACTGACAGGTGTAATTTACACTTGAAAGGGTGAGCATGACATTAAGAGGATAAAAGGTTCAGTCTCTGATGAATATATCATATGCAAGACAAGAACTTCACTTGAAATGGTATCCTTTTGGTAACTTAAATTGGATGTTTCTGCCCGAAAGTGGCCATAAATAGATAAATAAGTGTGCGCGCGTGCGTGCTTCTAATACACGCGTCTCTAAGAATATATTTTTCTAATTATGACCGTGCGTGCGTGCGTGCGTGCGTGCGTGCGTGCGTGCGTGCGTGCGTGCGTGTTTCTAATACACGCGTCTCTAAGAATAAATGTTTCTAATTATGACATTTAAACAATTTAATTGAGTTCAAACCTTGAACAGAACAACTTGAAATGGGTTTGCGATCAAAGTCCATTTGAGGGTCCGCGACAGGAAAAATCTGCTACTACAGTAACAAACGCCAGTTCGGCTAAATAAATTGATGAGATAATTCTACCCACATCCCAGTGATAATAAACTGTAATTAAGGGATAATCAACAACAAGCTGTGTGGTTAGCATGCACACGATGCGGAGGATCCACAGAGTGCATTATTCTAACAGGCACCCTTGCAATAGAAACTTTGCGCGGCACCACCGCATCTCTGTCAACAAGACGTCAAAAGAATCGGAGTACTTCTCTTCTACCACCGCTGGAAATGAGTGCCAGCTGAGGCAGTCAGCTGACAGTAGTTACGTCTGTTACCGCAATGTCAACACATGCGTTTTGTGTTCCCCAATTTCCAGCGCTTGTTTACACAGCTCTAATACTATGTAACACGACTGGGAGTGTATAAGCGCCACTAGCAAAAAGGCAAGGCAGTGGCTCAAAAGGCAAGGCAGTGGCTCTGAAGCCATGGCAGTGGCTCTAAAGGCAAGGCAATGGCTATAAAAGGCAGGGCAGTGGCTCTAAGTTGTCCTAAAGGCAAGGCAGTGGCTCTAAAGGCAAGGCATTTGGCTCTCTGATATGATCAGTGGTGGAAAAAGTACTCAAATGTTTTACTTAAGTAAAAGTATCAATACTGCAACATAAAGTACAAGTAAAAGTACAAGAGTATTGGCATCAAAATGTACTTAAAGTACCAAAAGTAAAAGTAGTGGCATCAAAATGTACTTAAAAGTATCAAAGGTAAAAGTACTCATTATGCAAAATGTCCTATTTCAAGTTTTCAAATGTATAAAAATATTTTGAAAATAGCAGATCTACAAGCTCACAATGCGTTGTGGGCTTGTAGATCGGCTATTTTCAAACGGCCGAAATGTATACAGAGCTGAAGTGGTTAATGTAGGTTTTGTAATAATAATCACAATCTACAAACTAAGTAGTAACTAAAGTTTTCAGTAAAAGTACAATATTTGGATCCGAGATGTAGCGGAGCAGAAGTAAAAGTATTGGAAATTGGATATACTCAAGTAAAGGCCAGTGAAAGGAACAGCTCCTTCTTACCTCCAGGCTATGGTCAACGCTTATACTCCTGCCCGACCACTTTGGTCTGCCGCCTCGGGGCGACTGATTGCCTCGTCGCTCAAGGGTCCTTCTGGCCGATCTACACGGTCACGGCTCTTTTCTGTTCTGGCCCCACAGTGGTGGAATGAACTCCCCACTGATGTCAGGACAGCAGAGTCACTGCCCATCTTTCGCCACAGGCTGAAAACCCACCTCTTCAGGAAACACTACCCTTCCTCTTTGCCTGGCCTACTTGCTGTCAATTAGTTGTACGAGCTCTTGTCTTATTGGATCTCGTTTATTCGATACACTCATTTGTTTTAGCTCTTGCTCATTTGATTTTCCTACTTTGTCCCATCTGTTTATGAAAGTAGGTAGTTGATATATTGCACTTTTACTTTAGCACTAGGTATACTCTTAGTTGCTTGTTTTAGAAGAGAATGCACTTGATACTTCTGGTGATTAGTAGTAGTTTCGTTCCCTACCTACAGTATGTTGAATGCACTTATTGTAAGTCATTTTATCAGACACGCCCCCTTCCTATACAAACCCACTATAACTTCAAACTCCATTTGTAACATGTTAGATTCATCAAAAACACCCGTCCTTGGTTCTGGTGACTCACCCTGCCCTCCTAATACGTGAGGGGGCCGTGTTTTTTCGATTACTTTTTTCATTTATTTTATTTTATTTTTAACACGGCCCCCTCGCGTATTAGGAGGGGCAGGGTGATCAAATGACCCAAAGTTTTTTTTAAAAGTGAAATATCCCTTTAAGTAAATGTACTTCGTTACTTTCCACCACTGGTGTCTACGTAGGCGTTGCGCCTTTTTGCCTTCCTGGCTGTGCCTTGGGTTTGCCTGCCACCTGTTCCGGGTGCCTGATGCAGAGCCCAGCCAGCCTCACTATACTGACCTCGTCTGTGACCTGTGGTGCTCTAAGGTTAGAGATAAAGGCAACGGCTCTAGACTTCAGGGCCCCTCGGAGTCTACAGGCAAGGCTAGGTTGGTCGACCTGACCAGTAAGATCATCCGAGACAATGCAACTTCAGGACATGTCAACCGCTACATAACTAAAAAGGCAATCCAGGTCTATTATGAGCCCACCCGCCCCATTCACTCATCATTCGAGCTTTTTACCATCAGGCAGGGGTCCCATTTAGGATATTTTAAACAAGAACATTATAAAATAATCCAAACCATCCAACCCCACACATGTCTGCCTTTGAGCAGTAGTGATGTAAGTCAAACTAAATGTAAGGCGGGTGGGTGGGGGTTCAAATGTACTCATCATTTTGGGGGGGTGGGGGGGGTATCTTTTTCATAAGGCTGACCCACTTGATTTAGAGCCTACCTTGAAATATATTACGTGGTCCTCAAAGGACAATGGCTTGTCTTCAGTAAATGTATTCAACGTTTTTTTTTCCCACTGACAACCTGGCGTCTGCATTGCGAGTGTGTACAGTAGCTACAGTATTTTGGAACTTTCTTCTTTTCGAAAAACAACTTTAATCACATTTTTCGAATTGATTGAGTTGACTTTGCTTTTCTAGCTTAATCCAAAATATGGCACCAGTCTGACTCTAATAGCAATATAATTGCAACAACTCACAGTGCAATACATATCGGGTTTTCTAAGTTTTCCTGTTCAGATGCAAAGGGTTATGTGAGACAAATTAAGGAGTAGTATGTTCATTTTAGCTCAATTTAACCCTGAGAGTGTACCCAAGTGTGTGTAACCTTGTTTTTGTCGCATTCCTGAACGAATAATTTGAAGACAGTCAGTAGGACACTCAAATTATTGGCCCCAAGAATGCGACAAAAACTAAAAAAGCTCCATTAATTCAAGGCTTCATGGGGTGTGTAATTGACAGAAAATAAGTTGTTTTTGGGTGAACTACTCCTTTAAACATGAGTCAAGGCAAAGACCAAACGCTGACAAACATTTGACACACAAGCAACGATGCATCACCTAAAAGTTTATGTAAAGTCATTCTGTTCCAGCAACCGTTATATTTGACAAGTCCCAGTGCTTATGAAGGAAATCGTCCAATATTATTTTATGCCACAAACATGGCATTAAAACTGTACCGAGATGTAATAAGTGTCTCCAAATGAGATACGTATGGAACTACATAAAACATATATATACGCCCACACATGAGCAAAATGTTCACTGGAATAGCTAAGTAAGGTAAACATACCAGCCGGGTCAAGCCTCGTCAAACTGTATTAAGATTACCTCTAACTCAAAGCGTTTCAAAGAGAAGGAGGTATTAAGTGCTCAAATGTGGATTTGATTTTAAACGGAGAGGTTGAAGGAAAATAAACATTTTCTCAGCGGATTCTTTTTTTTCATCAGAGGAAGCACTTAGGTGAGGAAAAATAAAAAGGGGGGGGGGGGGGGGGATCATGTCAGCATAATATTGTTGAGAACACACAACACTGGGTTTTGATATCCTCGTGTTTTCTTGCGACAACTTTCAAAATAGAGGAAGAACGACTCGGGGATAAATGTATTAATTCATCTCACGAGTGAAAATTTGCGTTAGTCCAAGCCTAGCCTGGCGTCAATACCATTTTCAGGTTTATGATCCGGTCGGAGCGGAAATAACCTTACGTCATCGGGTGACCGGAACCAACGACCGGAACCACTGGCGCCGTACACTTCTAAAAGGATTCCCGTTTAGTTTGGTACAATCGTTTCGTTTGGTATAATAATGGTTTGGTACAGTATGTCCATTTTCTATTCTAACTCATAGCGCGACCAGTGAGACTAAACTAATTGATTTGCATTATATGGTGGACAAAAACAATGCCACGCCAACCGGAACCAACCACCGGAACCACGATTATGTTTTTCCTTTTTTCTAAACCGGATCACACGGCTAGTTTTAGAGCGAATACCGGGCTTTCCTCCGAGGTGGAAAGCCTGGTGACGCGAGGTTAGTCCAAGCCCCAATCAGCAATTTGTGTGACAGCTTGAAAGGAGCCCCCCACACAAGCATGCAGTTTCCTAAACACAACCTTCAATATATAAAATGATGACGGTATTATTATTTTTCTGTTGCTGTACAGCAAACCAGTAGAAGGAATGAAGGGTATGCATTCAAAACGGGTATCATTCACAACAAACGGCCTAAATGCACAAAATCTCTGCCTGTCCCCTGCGTACCCCCCAGAAACATTTGACCGTTCCAACTTTAAACTTGGCATGTCTATCGCCGAAGACATGATGGAGTGCAGTGCCGAGCAGTGTTGCCAGGTCTGCTCATTATAATTTCCCCCCAAGATTTTATTTGAAAATAGCTGAAAGTGCTCATGTGGCCCATATAGCTGCTTCTTTTGGGCTTGTTTTCCTAGACCTGGGTGCTTGTTTCTCTCACAGAATCTGTCAACGCTGGTGCAGAGTGCATGCGTTGCGTGTCTGTCCGTTCGAATGCTTGACCCCTCTGACTGATCTACGTCAAACCTGGCATGTTGTATTGTCCAGGACGCAGAGGGCATGATGTGCCAAGTGGGAAGTCGGTCGGATTGGAGGTTGTCCAGAACCCGTGCGCCAATGGATCTCCATACTGTATTATGGAGATCCCTGAGGAATACACACAGCATGTCTGTGTGAACCGTCTGACTGATACCAGTACTATGACGTCACGTTGATGACATCAGAGACCTCCATATATGGGCAAAAGAGGCAGACAGACGGGTACAACGGGTAGTGCATAACCAGAGGGGCATGCTGTTCCAAACGGGAATCGTGGTAGTAATAACAAATATTATAATGAAAAACCAGTGTTGATCTTGTTAGTAATACATTGCAAACTATTTGTGTATTTCATTCATCGTTTATCTCCATATTTCATAAATGAATGCCCAGTACGGTAGATCAGCAATTTTTTTGCTATCTTCGTGAAAATGTGTGAAAATCTTTGAATAAAATGACATGCCCAGACCAGGGAGGCCAGGTTGAAAGTGGTTAAGTGTGTCTGCGGGGGTTTATAAATATTGAACCAATAAAAAGTATTAACAAGATTATTAAGCTTATGACTAAATAATAATAATACAAAAAAAACACTGGATCCATTGAAACATAAATGATATAGTCCCCTCCCTCCATTTCCTGAACATAGCCATACAAGGTTTTCACCAGACAGTATGTTGGGCCTTTAATGGAAAGCTCATATGACACGCTGTGGGGCCCGCGGCGTCGGACAAAATGTCTATTTTTACAACAATTATGACATGTTTTGTTTCAACGCATTAATATCACGGATGAATGCTTGAGGAGTGGGAGTGAGAGGTGTAAATAAACCCTGTGACAGGGTCTATGGGCCGGTGGAGGTGGTACATAGACCCAGGGCTGAGGGAAGTATAAATAAATCTCCTCCCTATACGATAGCAAACATACGCGGACAATTACATGCCATTGGAGGAACAGTTATTGAACTGTGTTTCGACAAGCTGGCAGAACCGGGTTTGAAACGGTGCATAAGCAGCCTGTGGAAGAAGTACGTTTTTTATTCAAGGAAAAATTGCAATACTTAGACATACTCAAGTCAAGTTTAAGTCCTGTGTTAAAATATTTACTTCAGTAAAAGTGCAAAAGTATTGTCAGGAAACTTAAAGGGATAGTTCACCCCCAAAAAATCGATTAGTCACCCCATGGAGACTTGAATTCATGGATATAATTTGATGATCGGCGGACCGGTAGGCAGCGGTTCCGGTAGGAGACACAAAGGAGACCCAGAACCGCTGCCAGTCATCAAAAAAATCCATTAATTCAAGTCTTCATGGGGTGACTAATCGATGGAAAAAAAGTCATTTTGGGGGTTAGTCCGTGAGCCAGGGGGGTTGGTCAGTACCATCTGAGGGGAATAATGCTCATAGTGATTTTTGTCAAGGTATGCATGTCTAGAGTTAGAAAATATGTGATAGCTTGCACCAATGGTAGCTTTATGGGTGCTATCAAGCATTTTATTTTATAACACTAGGCGAAAATGACATGGGTCAATCTATGAAAACATACTATTAACCCCCCCCCAAAAAAATATACAAAAGGTTTTTCAATTGGTTCTGGTACGTCTAGGCATGCTTAAGAACATACAAAAAAATCTAAGAAATTATATTTCTCGTAAAGCCATCATTTTCAAGATGGCGTCCAATATGACTGCCATGAGCTTAAATGGCTTTATGATACTGTTCAACCTAGAAAGGTGGTTTTGGTGTCTAAAACTAGGTTTTAGGGTTCAAGAAATATGGCTGAATCAGTGAAATTACCATCAGTTAATTATTTATTGCCAAATCAAAGATGGTGTCCATCCCATGGTGATGTTCCATTGTACTAAATTATGTTAAAAAATATTGCAGTTGTGTGAGGGAATCTGTGAACTTATGGTGATTCATATGGGGACCTGGGGCGGGGGGGGGGGGTTCATAGGTGTAGAATCTATTTCTACTGTTATATTTTCACTTGCTGGTCAGTCTTTGGCCTATGTGCTAAAGGTCAGGTCAAGGTTTCTCTCGCACCTTATCGTCCAACCAGGTGTCCAAGCAGGCAGCAGATATGGTCACTGGTAGACATGTACAGTAGGCCCTATTCACCTCACAATTGACATGGAGCCGTTTGTGGACACCTTGCAGGTATGGAATCAGCCAGAAAAGCTCTATAATGTAATTGTGTTATACAGTCATTCTTCAGCTGCATTGCAAAACTGATGCAAGGTTCAGCACTGGAAGTGGAAATGCATGTGGTTGCAGAACATGACAGGCAAGTTCAGTGGTCAGTCCTGAGTCAGCAGCACTCTTGAAGTGGTTTCTCTCAACTTGGCCAAAGACATTTGAACAGGTACAGCAGTAGCCTACCTGGACACTGCGCATTTCCATTCTACTGGCTGACAGTGGGTAGACAACTTTTTCCTACACTTCACATCCACCAGTTTGAATGTGCAGGGAGCAGTGGTGTGTTCTAGTTTTTTTTTTAAGGTATACTATGATTATTCCCTGCCTCCCACACGCACGGCATGCGCGCGTCTATAATTAATGAAATGTAAAAAAATTGCACGCGCGCTTCGCGCTGTAATGTCTGTCTTGCTCTCGTTCTGTCTCTCGTACTACTCTGGGTTCCTTGTTTGTTTTTGTTGTTGGCGCTGCCTGTCTCACTCTTCCGGGGCTTTACCTGCTGGGGCCAGTGTTGCCATGTCCGCGTATTATAAGCGACTTTGGGCTTGTTTTTCTGTAAAGTTTTCTTGTAAAATGTGTAATAAAAACTCAACAAAAGATACCATTTAAACAAATATATATTCAGTGACTGTTGGACAATCAACAATCCACACACCTACAACAGTCCCTAATAATGTGGTATTGATAAACAATATCACATTCACTTCTTGGAAACAGAAAACTGAACAAATAAAAATGAAAATATTTGGTTAATATCCAAAAACTAAAATAAATGCATTACAAAATATATGTTTTCTTTGTCTGTTTGTCCCATGCTTTCTCTAAATATGATGTAAGTGTGAATATCTTATTTTCAAAAATCCATGCAAGTCTCTCTGCATCACTTAACTAAATAAAATCTAGGTTTTTACACCTATTAAATATGTTTTGATGCAGATTGTGATATAAGGGGCAGTAGAACATAAAGTGGAACTCATTCTTAATGTATGTCACAGTAAGTGAAAATCTGCTCTTCTTCTATTACTCATCTATACCTGGTTTCCTCCTCATAGGTTAACCTATTTAGACCTGGAAAGCATTTAGATTTTAGTTATATCGACATAGGTTTTTCAGAAAACTGTTAGGATTTAGAAGGTATTTTGTTGCTTTCGGGTAGAAACCTCTTATCTCCATATTCTAACTGTCTCTGTTTTCTTTCTCATAATTTAGCGCCCTACTTGATCACACTACAGCGTCACACAAAAGCACCAAAAGTAGCAGATCTACAAGCTCGAATCGTGGCGCAAAGCATTGCATTTTGAGCTTGCAGATCTGCTACTTTTGATATTTTTGAATTTGAATCCTGAAAAGTAACAGTTTTGGATAATATGATGTTTTCACTAGACAGAAGATTTGTACAATCAGCCTCAGGTCTAAATGGGTTAAGGTTAAGACATGAGTCAAAGATTTGTATTCTTACATTAGCGTAAAAACTGAACAAAATTCACAATAACACTAGTTTTTCCTTTTTTTCTCCATTATTTATTCTTTATACATTTATTTATTTCAACTATTAAAAGATATATATCTCAATTTAAAAGGCAAACATCCCAACAATAACCAATAAATGAACTGATATAACACAATACACCAAACAAAGAGTAGCATGCAGGAAGAAGCAATGCTTATTAATTCCTAAATAAGCATTTACAGTAGTTCTAAATGTATGATGGAAAATATGAACTGACTTAACAAAATCAATAACAACAATATCAAAATCTAAGTTAAGGTTAAAACTGACATCTGTCAGTTGTTGCAGTTTATTTGAATATACATGAACACAGCTATATATTTACCTATTTGATTGATACATGTCTAAACATGCAGATATTATGATTTCCATAAGATTTAAGATCTTCTCATTCAGGATGTCATGACATGTAATAAAAGGCTGCACAACACTCAACATGGACATGGATAAAACTCCCTTATACCTTTGATATAGTATTATGTACGTAGGTAATAATAATAATAATAATAATAATAATAATAATAATAATAATAATAATAATAATAATAATAATAATAATAATAATAATAAACTTGACATGAAGTGTTTTACACAGCAATTAAAAACAGCAAAAATAATTAAGCGTGAGTGCTTTACAGAAAAAGCAAAAACAATTTAACAACAAAGCAAAAAAAGAAAAGTAAAATAACAACATTAAAACAATAGCAAAAAAGGCAGTGGATCAGGCAAAAATATTGAATACATGAATAACAACACAGAGATCTACACAACACAAATCAACTGAAAGCAAGAGTGAAAAAACTGTGTCGGTAGAACATAGTCAGGATAAAAAAAATCTACAAGCCAACGATGTGTTGCATCGTGACGTGAAGTTCTTGGTCTTCCCAGACATGCCTCCACCTTTACAAATCCTATTCAAACACTTACAAATATGTACTGGATAGCTACAGAGGCCAATCTACCATCATCATCCCAATAAAAAAAAGCACAACTAAACACAATTCACAAACCATGCCTCATTTAACCGCAGCGTTAATGAAAGAAAGGCTAAGATGAAATAAATATAAATTTCATTCAAATACATTAAACTGGTGCCACCTAAGGGTGCCCTCCTTTCAAAAACATTGCTTCCAGAGCACCCCAAAATTATTTCCACCCCCACTGATAAACACTAGTCTAATCTAATAATAATAATATAATATAATTATAATAATAATAATGTGAATGACAGGAGGAGAGATGATCAGAGAAGCAGAGTTTCTACCACCATCGTTAAAACATGGACTGAAGAATGGAAAGAGGTTCTCAGTGAAGGTGCAACCAGTGAAAGAGTAGAGATGAACTCTGGTGTCCACATCATAAAAGGAGACCAGACCCTCCTCATAATCCACAAACACTCCCACTTTCTGGACCTCCTTTCTTACAGGGAGGAGGACATCAGGGTCAGCAGCAGCACAATACTCGTTTCCATTGCTCAACCATATAGTCCAGTAACCAGTGTTGGGACTCAGTTTGATGTCTCCCTTCCTGTTGATGGACTCTCTGGCCACTCCTAAACTCCAGGCGGTCTTCCCTTTAACCTGAACCTCATAGTAAAACCTTCCTGAGGAGAATCTTTGTTTTCCTAAGACACAGGGACATTTAGAGAATCTCTCCGTGTTGTCAGGGAGATTCTTCTTTACATTTCCATGAATCACTTGTTTTCCGTCATCAGACAGGATGAGGTAGTGATGTGCTGTAGTAGTGTCCAGAGTTACATCCACCTCATATTGTTGGATCCTCCTCAGCTCAGCATCACACAGCTTCCTCTTCATCTCTTGACTGAGTGTCTTCTCCAGCTGAGCCACAGCTGTCCTCACTTTCCCCACATGTGAGCACTGATGGACATTGATGTTTGTCCAGTCCTTGGTGGGTCTCCACCCAGTGCTGATGGAAGGGACGTTCTGGAGGAGGTGGAGGTGGTCTTCAGTGTGTGAGAGCTGCTTCAGCTCAGAGCTTCTCTTCTCTAACTCAGTGATTTCCTGATGCAGCTCTTTAATGAAGCCTTCAGCCTGTTTCTCTGTTATTTTCTGCTTCTCTTCAATCACATCAATGAGCTCAGCCTGGCTTCTTTCAATACAGCTGATGAGAGCATTGAAGACCTGCACACTGTCCCCTATCTCTCTGTCTGCATCTTTCTTGTTGAGCTCTACCGAGTGTTTGATCTCCTGAATCTTCTCTTGTCTCCCCTGGATCATCTGCTGAACTTCAGCCTCTGTCTTTCCCAGCTCAGCCTTCTTTCCTTCACATGCTTCTTCCAGAGATACAATGTGATGGGACTTGTGGTGTGACTCAGTGCAGGACTGACAAACACACATGTGGTCAGTCTTACAGAACAGCTCCAGAGGTCTGTCATGTTTCTTACAAATAAAGTCTTCCACGTTCTTTACAGGGTCGATTAATTTGTGTTGTTTTAACCCTGAGATTCTCTGATGAGGCTCCAGGTGAGTCTCACAGTAGGAGGTCAGACACACCAGGCAGGACTTCAGGGCTTTGAGTTTGGTCTCGATACAGACGTCACAGGAGACTTCATCTGGTTTAGCAGCCTCTCGGTTGGCAGTGTGATTTATTTTCAGCTGCAGTGACTTCCTAAACCGGTTAGCCATCTCAGAAATGAAAGTATTGACTGAGACTTTTGGTCTTCTATAGAAGGTTTTGTTACAAAGTGGACACTTACACACATCATTAGTGTCCCAGTAATATGTGATACAGGTTTTGCAGTAGTTGTGTCCACATGGAGTGGTGACTGGATCAGTGAACACATCCAGACAGATAGAACACCTGAACTGCTCTTCAGATGGGAGACTGCTGGCTGACGCCATTTTCTACACATTGAGAATAAAAGTGAAAGTATCAGTAGTAGTTCTTGAATGCTACTTCTCATAGCTTGATAGTTATTAATGGGATTGTATTGGAATAGGCACAATAATGTTGAACAATGTTCTATACTTGACATGGAAACATTACATTTCACTTTTTACCAATTGAAAGATCGGACAGAGGAATGTCAAGGAATATGAAAATATGAGAAAAGCACGTTTGGGTACAGTTTCACGTACCTTATATTATTGTCTTTTAGTGAATAATAAATCCTTATCTGCTGTACTCACCTGTCTTTAAGTGGTCAGTATTGCTGTTAAAGTCCTGTTGAAGGTTTTGTAGCGCATGAGCGCTCTCACCAAACTGTTGAAGGTTTTGTAGAGCGTGTGAGCAATGTCACTTCACCGTTTACTTTCAGTTTAGAGATGTTGAGAAATGTCCTCCTTGCACGATAGCTGTTAACCCTTCACACCCTCCACTCTGCACTGCATGTTAGTAATTGCATGTCCTTTAATTTTAGACAGTATTTACATTTCAAGATGACAATTTACATAAGAACAGTCAACTATTGGCAACGGTTCAATATTTTTCAAAGCCAAGCAAACAATAATGACTATAGCAACACTGAATGTAAGATGAAAAAAATGTAAACCCTATTCAACAGAAACATTTTAACATTGGTTTCCCTTGCTCACTACTAGTGTTTTACTTTACCTCATCGTGACGTAAAACATTAAGGTGCAAAAACACATCGGTAGGTCCACATATTAGCAGTTACATGAGATAAGACATGAAAACACTAAGCTTCAGAGCTCCCAAAACAAACTGATACGACTACTTCTCGGCCTCAAGCCCATGACCCACCTAATTCCAACACACTTTGCTAGTTCAGGATGGCTCAGGTAAGAAGATAGGGTTAAGCAAATACAAATGTTTTTTAAGATAGTCAAAGAGACATTGCCCTTAGTGCCCTCATACATGTCAAACTACTTCTCCAAAGTGAGTGACACTCACAACACTAGAGGGAGCCACCATGATCTGGTTAGCCTACTCCTCAAATATAGAACCCACACGGGAAAGTTCTCATTCTATTTTTTTTTATATTTCTTTCTTGGCTTTTATGCCTTTATTGATAGGATAATAGGCTGACAGGAAATGGGCAGAGAGATGGAGAGTGACACGCAGCAAAGGCCGGCGGGGCCGGGACTCAAACCCACGACATGCTGTCAGGCTATTTTGGAGCCTAGGAGCCTGGACCGCTACGTTAAGTTCTCATTCTACCGCTCTGCCACCACAATGTGGAATGTCCTGACACCATCCATTAAATGGTAAATAAATGGTAAATGGTGCATTTATATAGCGCTCCAAAAGCGTTTTACATAGATTGTGCATTACACTCACCCTTTCACACACAGTCATACACCGATGGCGGAGGAAACCATGCAAGGCACCAACCTGCTCATCGGGAGCAATTAGTGGTTCAGTGTCTTGCTCAAGGACACTTCGACACTAACTCGATTAAAGGATGTGTAACACTGGTTTCTTTCATAATTGACCTGAAAAAACATCTATTAGGAGCCACCTTTTTTTTGTACATAATAGTGTTTGTATTTGTTGATGACATGTATTATTGTGTTAATCTTGTATGCTATGTTGATGAATTGAACACATAGGACCACGATGGAAACTTAGATCAGCTGACACAGGAATGCTGTCCGAGTCTTGTCTAAAAAACACCCTGGACAACGCTCCACAAGTCCTAAACTCTTCTCCCCTTTTGACCTTTTATTTTGTATTTCACATTTACCTTATAAGTCACTCTGGATAAAATGTCGTTGTGGGTTGCGTTTTTTTGGGTCTTGTTTCTAAAGTGTACTTGCTTAGGCTTGCTTCAAAAAATAGCCTAGGTTTTAAGTGCTCATGTGGCCTAAGTTGCTTCTTTTGGGCTTGTTTTCATAGAACTGGTTTCTTATTTCTCTCGCAAAATCTGGCAACACTGGCTGGTGAATGAAATCACAGAAGACTCGTCCCTAAACACACTCGCCCCGGGTCTAATCGGGGTACATCAGTGATGTACCCCAAGTTACTCAGGAAGAGTAACAGTTATTACTTATTTCTTGTTTTCAAGAGCTATATTACATATTGCATTACATATTACTTTTGCTGCAACACGTCGCATTGCAGATTTTTGCAACTTATTAGCTTGTATTTGATTAGATTTTTAATTTATTTAGCACAATGTAAAAACAATACAAAAAACAGTACACAAAATATAAAAAGAAAAGTGCATGATTGAACATGATTGAAATACCTGATTATCCATGAAAAGTTTACTGATAATAATTAGCCAACATAGTTGACATATTAGATTTTACAGGATGTCAAATCCATAGAGCAACCAAGCACACAGGGAGTACAGAAGAAAAAAGAATAATAATAACAAGACAAAAGTTATCAGGGAATGCGTGATAATGGATGTGACATTATGTGACCTGTCAATCAGAACATCCTTCAATTTGTTCTTGTATAAATGAAGTGAAGAAAGTTGTATACCAGTAGAGAACTTGTCCCAACGTGTAGTACCTCTGTATTTAAGGGAAATTTGACCATGACTAATACGGTAAAGGGGGGATGAAGATTTGTAGCCTGTCTAGTGTTGTATTTGCTCATTTGAGAATTTGTTTGGAAGCAATTACTAAAAGGTTTGGGAATGGGGTTGGGGGTATATAAGTAGATAAATACTTTGGATGTAGGAATCATATGTGCTGGCCCAGACAATATTGCAGTATGTTAAGTGTGGATAAATCAAGCTATAATATAATGTAAGCAGACAGTTCTGATTGACCATGCCACTAATTTTCCTGATGACACCAGTAGATCAGTTCTTTTTCTCACAACCTCCTACTACGGCGCTTGAATGGCCTCTACGCAGCTGGACGGACGGACCGGTCATAGCAGAAAGAGAGGGCACTTGTCTCAGTCAAAACGCAGTTGCGCAGCATTACTTGGATCAGTACAACGCTGTCTCACCCAAAAAAAAGTCATATTTTGACTTTTTGGGACAATCTTGACCAAACGTGTCACGTGAAGGGGGGGGGGGGGGGGTGGGGGGCAAGAAAGTCACAATATGACTTTCGGGGGAATATATGATTCACGATTCTGTGCCTATCATGACATAACTCGGACGGCGCTGAGTCGGCACGGCGCTGAGTCGGCACGGCGCTGAGTCGGCACGGCGACTCGCTCGCTTTAGCTCACTCTGCGGTGCCCTCCCGTGGCTCATGCTTGAGACGGCGTGCCTCCGAAGTTTTAACCTGAGAAACACAATTTCCAGCGAGGGCCTAAATTTTGATTAACCAGGAATCATGTGGGGGAAATCATGTGGATCTCGGGATCCACATGGAAACGCAATGGGGATCTTGGGCCTTCCAGTCACCTGATGACGTACTCGAGGGTTGCCAGATCTGCTTATTATAATTTCCCCGCAAGATTTTATTTGAAAATAGCCGATCTACAAGCTCACAACGCGTCGCATCGCGACGCGTTGTGACCTTGTAGATCTGCTATTTTCAAATAGCTGATGTATATGTTAAAGTGCACATGTGGCCCATAGTCGCTTCTTTTGGGCTAGTTTTCCTAGACCTGGTTGCTTGATTCTCTCACAGAATCTGGCAACACTGCTGGCAGCATGCATATAAACTTTGGCGCTGATCAGTACAGCAGTTTGCACACACACACACACACACACACACACACACACACACACACACGTAGATGGATAACCTCTTCCACCACCGTAAGTAGCACATCTACATGCTAAAATAAATCAGGTATTTGGTAGTCTCTGCATTGATGTGTGTGTGTGTAGGGCTCAGTTGGGACTCTGTGCTGCTGGGTGGTGGATGGATGTCAGTATGGGGCAGACAGCTGGTCCAGGCAGTGTTTGGAAGGGGGGGGGGGACATTTCCACTCGACTTGACACAGTATGGATTTTGTTCCCGTTCCTAATGGAATTGCAGGAATATTTCGGACGGGGGGAATCCGTCCCCATTACGTAGCATTGGAGAGTGGGATGTAATAATGTACTCACAGTCATTTCCCCGCTGCGGTTGGCCTCCTCGCGCTCTGCCAGGGCCTGCAGGAAGTTATCTTTGAGTTCTCTTCCTGCACTTGCCAGTGTCCTGGAAAAGAAAACATTCAAAAAGAGTTTGAAATGTTTCTTTTAAAAGCCCCCGAAAAGCACATGGAGCCTTTAGAGCAAAGAGAGAGCTTTCCTTCTCCTTATGGAGGGCTTTAAAAAACACGCCGGATAGCTTCCTATCCATACACTGCAATGTCCTTAAAAAGCTGTAATCTGTAACTTTTTATGTCCAATAGCGGGATTTGAACCAAGGTCTCAGAGAGACACATTTTCTGCACTCATGAGCTTCAGTCAGTACTACTTGTCAACCAGCAGGTGTTCTACCAGACGCCAGGGTCTAAATGTCTCAATGGAAGAGTATAGGTAGACCACCTCTAACCACTGCACATGTACTAGTTATATTGTATTAACATACTCTACCATACAGATGTACTAGTTATATTGTATTAACATACTCTACCATACAGATGTACTAGTTATATTGTATTAACATACTCTACCATACAGATGGACTAGTTATATTGTATTAACATACTCTACGAAATGCCTTCTAAATCAGTTGTTCTCACTTTTTTTTCAAAAATAGCAGATGTACAAGCTCGCAGCATGGCACGAAGTGACACACTGTGAGCTTGTAGATCTGCTATTTTTGAATAGCCAACGCAAAAAATCTAAAATGACACAGATGCTTTCCCGGTTTTAATGCGTTAACATTATTCTACCATACAGATGTACTAGTTTTATTGTATTAAACATACACTAACATACAGATTGATTCAAATAATGATTTATTCATTCAAATAAGTTCCAGATTGCAGGTTTCACTCTGAGAGTATACTTTACACTCTGGTGACGGGCAACACCGTCATACTGCTGTGTACACAAATTGTTCACTCAAACCCTAGCATCCCTATTCCGGTGGGGGGGGGTGGGAAACATTAGCCGAAAACAGGCGATCTACAAGCTCACAATGCGTCGCGGTTGTGGGCTTTTTAGATCACCTATTTTAGGCAAAGAGATTTGGTGTCGAGGGAGACAAAAAATAGCAGACCAACGTACAAAAGCCAAACCGTGGTCAAGTTTACTACGTATTGGGGGGCGGGGGGCGGGGGGGGGGGGTTAATTGAGGGTGCAGTTGCGCCAAGTCCTTCACATGCAGACCCCACCGCTCGTGCTGAAAAACGGCCCCATTATTGCTGCTGGCTTCGCTTAAAATTACAATAATAGAGACGCAGGAGATCTGAATGTTCAAATATACTAGAATTCGGGAAGAGGAATGTCTTTTGGGCCGGGCGCCCCCACATTGAAGCTCTTTAGAGAGAGGGGAATAGCGTAGTGGTGAAAGTGCAGGGACAGCACATACTTGGAGGCTTGAGGCCTTAAACTCCATCCTCGGAGAGTGAATGAAGGATTGCTTGCTGGGTCATTGGGGGGGGGGGGGGGCGAGGGGGCCGACCGAGGCCCCAAAGTAAACACAGGTGTTGAGGAGGAGGCAAAGCGACTGGGGTTACCCCCTTCCAGTAGCTAGAGCAACACACACAGTCACGCTTGGAGGTTGAATAATACCCAGCCAAAAAAAACCAAGAGCCGCGGGTGCGTGTTTTTCGAAACTTCTTCCCCGAGAGTTTCCCCCTCCATCGACACAATTTCTTAACCCGTTCAGGCCGGGAGCGCGTCTGTGTGTCACTTTAGGGTTTCTTTGGGCTATTCAAAAAATGGCAGATCTGCAAGCTGATGAGCTTGTAGCTGAAAATGTGTGCAAATATTTTAATATACATTTGTAACTCAAATCTTTGCCTCTGGGGGTCCCTGGAACAAAATATTTTGAGATGGGGGGGGGGGGGGGGTTGCCCGCGGACAGATACATGTCATTTTGGGGGTCCTTGACATGAGAAAAGTTTGAGAACCACTGATATTATAGCAACATAAGTATTTTTCAAAGAAAAACTGTTAGGATTTAGAAGACATTTGTAGAATCCCCAGTAGCAAAGATTTGAGTTGAAAATGTTTGAAAACGCTTTAAAAAACATGTTCAAACTTCAAAGATTCGCAAAAATGTTCACGATAAAAAAAAAAATAGCACCTGGTGCCGCGATACGAGCTTGTATATCTGCTATTTTTGAACAGCCCAAAGTATAAAATAATGGTTATAGCAAAAAAAAATCTAAAATGACACAGTAGGCCTAATATGCGTTCCCGGATTGAATGGGTTAACAAGCCTCATTTGGAAAGCATAACGAGGATTTTCGTTATTGGGGGGCTCGTGGTTATTAGATGTTAATGGCCGACCGCGATTCATCTGCGCTTTTTTATCGCGTCTCGGGTTGCCGTCTGTGTGGTCAGGTGGACCCGATGGTCCGTGGGAGAAAGGATGTGATGCACCGTTGGGAAAAAAAGCAGATCTACAAGCTCGCAAGGAGCCTGTTAGATCTGACATTTCTTTGGGGCACGACACCATCGTATGACAAAGTATAAAGACTATACACACACACACACACAACCACCTGAAACGGATGTAATTTACAAGCAAGTGGAGATATTTCAACGGAGTGAGTTTACTCCAGGGGGGGCCTCCAGTACATTAACAATGTGTGATACACTGGAGGTCATCTCTGTTGGGGGTAAACAGTTGTCACCGCTGAGCGACTATCCAACCAGTGTGTTTACGTGTGTTTAAACACAGCGTTAAGACTGAAGGCTGCCTGGGGGGGGCGCAGCCCCCAGGGCCACCAGGCGGCACCTGGGGGACCAATTGGAGAGAAGAGGAAAATTAAAATAAACACGCATGCGCGAGCATACACACACACAAACACACACACACACAATTATCCCCGGTTTCTTAATGACCTGTGCCACATCTGTCTCTCGATTTATCTCCATCCAATTTAAATTCCAATTCAATGTAGGTAATTGTGCCAGTTTAACCAATTTCCAACTTGTGTTCCTAAAAATATTTTCACATCACGACACGTTGTGAGCTTGTAGATCGGCTATTTGCAATATTTTCTTCAAATTTCTTTTTTAAAGCAATTTCACGATGGCGTGTGAAGGGGGGAGGGGGTGGCGTGGTGTCATAGCTTGGCTATTTGTTTGTTCCTTGGCATTGAAACATTTATTTTAACCCCTCAGCTATGCACGTGTCATCCATTGACCTATATGAGCATGGTGCCTCCCCCAAAAAATCTTCTGTCAAACTATTTATTGTGTGCATTATCAGGAGTTTCTCTTGGACGACACCTACCTACATACTCTGCCAATGTATGGCCATTGTTTGTCCACTGTTAAGAGAAGTACTTTCCTACAGTAATAACAACAGGGAGCATTCCAACCCATGGGAACTTCCGTTCAGTTTCCTGGAGCCCCAAAAAAATAAAAATAAAGTCCAATGTATGCGTTCACACTGGCAGCGACAAAGCAACAGGTAGGCCACCATATTTTTGTGCAAATCCCTCGATATCGATATTGTGATGATAATTACATTTGGTTAAAGGGATTCTAGGCAACTTCAGAGAACAAAAAAAGAAAAAAAACTGTTGTCAAACACCGCTTTCACCTCTCACCGATTTCTACAAATTATTTTTCAAATAGCAGATCTACAAGCTTACGACGCAAAGTGAGGTGTTGTAAGCTTGTAGATAAGCTATTTCCGCTATTTAATTTTGTTTTTAATACAATTATTAAATGTGTCAGTCATTTCTTTGTATATTTAAGTTATTTGGCTTTGACATTTTGTATTACAAAGCCTAAAAGGCAAAACATACATTTTATATGTTCCAATGGTCAATGCCAAAACCACAATTAAATCGTTAATCGCAATCATTTGTATGACAATGGTCAACTTACATTGTGTAATGGTGACAGCCTGGTCTCTAACTCCACTCTATTGTCTGCTTGCACAGTAGAGCAGACATGTATTGCAGGGAACTGCAACTCAATTTAAAAGCACATTAACCACTATGATTCTCATCGTAGGGGACCACCCACAGGATTTTACAGCGTAGATTGGGAGTCCCAGAGATATATATATATTTTTTTTTAAGTATTGAAAGGGGGGTCTGTGGCCTAATGTACTCGTTCTCAACCTTTTTCTGGATCAAGGCCCACTTGAACATCTCGAAAGTGTTCGGGTGGGTTTATTTGTGTTCCGGCTTGGATCAGTGGAACTATAACATTAAGTTCCTGTTCATCGATATCACAATGAAAACTAATTTTGTCAAAGTTGTAAGGAAAAAATACCATGACGTTTTTAAATTCATGTTATATTATCATTAAAATGTTATAGTCTTGGGCCAATTAGTTGGGAGCCCATTTACAAACAGTACTGGGGGTCCTTGAAATAAAAAGTGAAACTAATACTGGAACTAATACTGGAACTTCAATCTACACTGTAAAATCCTCAGTGCTTTATTTAACTCAGCGTGTACAAAATGGAACCAAACGGACCTCCTGGGGTTCCATTTGTATGCACTCGGTTCCAGTTTCCAGTACACTCCAGTTTCCAGTTGCCACCAGTTTCCAGTACACACTCGGTTCCATTTGTACACACTCAAACGGTAGTGTTTCTCAAGCTTTTTCATGTCAAAGACCCCCAAACTGATTATGTATTTGGCCGCGGACCACATCTGCAAATATTTGGTGCCAGGGACCCCAAGAAGAGAAGATTTGTGTTAACCCATTAACAACACATTCCATGCCAGAGTTTAATCTCATAATGTACTCACCAGTGCCAGCGTTTTATTGTTTTTTTTTTTTTTTTTTCATGTCGCCACAGACCTCGCTAAATAAGTTAAAAGTGCGCGTTCATTTGGTTCTAAACACACAGCGGATCTGTGAGAAACGGCCAGCGAAAACAGTTTCCAAATCCGAGCCGCCATCTTGAAGATACAGCGGATCAACGCTAAACAGTGATCAGCGAGGAGAAAAACAACAACCGAGAAAATCGAGTTTTAAACAGGATCCCAGACAGGAAGCGGATACGATCGAAAAAACCGGAACCCGAATAATTCGGTTTCCGGTCCTCAAACCGGAAACGGAAATGGATCAAAAAAAATCGGAAAGTGCACCTGGGGAAATTTCAATGGGAATCGGCGGTTCGCGTAGATCTACGCGATTGGCACGCTGCGGCTTTAAATAGGTTCGCGTAGATCTACGCGATTGGCATTCAATGTGTTAAGACCGGGAACACATCTGTGTCATTTTAGATTTCTTTGGCTATTTTTGAAAAATCATAAAAATGTGTTCAAATCTTTGCTTCTGGGGGTCCCTGGAACATTTTCAAGCCATTCTCAACCCCACTTTTTTGAGAACCAATGCCATAAGGGTCCATTTTGGGCCACCTGGTGGTCCCCGAGCCACACGTTGAGAACCAGCGCACTCAACATTGCAATTTCATCACCCCCAAGTGAAAAGAAGAAGAATGGTCTGGAGCAAAGGTGTGTCCTCTTCGCACGACAGCCAAAATGTGTTGCAGCGAAGACTTCCACCCATAATTAATGGAATGTCATTAAAAAGGTATTTGCGGGAAGAAATCTTACATTCCCGCTTAACTCTCGGCCTTAATTTTGCAAATAAATATTCAGGCTATTGGCTGAAGGGTGTTTTTTTGTTTTTTTTCGCTGATAGATTTAGATTTCGTGACGAGTAACAGATGTTCTCCATTTGAAATCATTTTTCTTGTGTTCTCCAGTCACATTAATAGAGGGGGGAGGGAGGGGGGGGTGTTCATTAGCCCGCAGCTTTTCAACAGCAGTGCTGGAAGAAGTACGAGTTTGGACTTAGTAAAAGTAGAAATACCACAGTGCAAAAATACTCTGCTACAAGTCCTGCATGCTAAATCTTACTCAAGTTAATAATATATATATATATATATATATATATATATATATATATATATATATATATATATATATATATATATATATATATATATATCATTTTATTGGACTATAATTATTTATTATTAACCACCAATGCCCTATTTACTACGGCTATTTTAGAAATAAATTTGAAGATGTTTGATTAATTATTACTACGTAATCTAAATCTGAAAAGTAAAGCTGTCAAATAGATGTAAAAAGTGCAATATTTGCCTCTGAGATGTAGTGCAGTAGAAGTATAGTGTATTGGAAAAAGTAGAGCATTGAGAAATGGGCACACTCAAGTACTTGAAAAGCACAGTACGTGAGTAAATGTACTTACTTACTACTATACACACCACTGGCAGATGGTAACTTTCAGTAATACGGTGATCTTGAGAATCAAAACATACTGTACTAGCATATTTTTCCTGAGAGCGCTAGGGAAAATGAATCTTATGGAAAATATTATTTTGGGCTGGTGGATGTCGGGGGAAATTCCACGCAGCATGACAATTTACTTTATTTGGGGCTTTTTTCTAAAATCCTCTGTCACCTTTGATTACAATGAGCTGGATGTATCAGTTACATGTGTGTGTCACGTGATATCCTACATGTACCTCAGTGCTTCTCAACATTTTCATGTCAAGGACCCCCAAATTAATATGTATTTGTCCACGGACCTCCATCTGAAAATGGTTTGTGCCATGGACCCCCCATACATGTCCAAACATTTTCAAGACTTTTCAAAAAGTAGCAGATGGACAAGCTCACAGCGTGGCACAAAGTGACGCGCAGTGAGCTTGTATATCTGTTATCTTTGAATAGCCAAAGTATGAAATAATAGTGGTTAACACATTGAGTGCCATAAACGGTCCGGACCGTTTTTGAGAATCCAGGCGTCGTGTGCCATAAACAGTCCGGACCGTTTTTGGCCCATTTTTTTTTTATACGTGGGGGCCACGTGGGGCGCTCTAACGAAACTTTGGGATCATCCAAGGAGTCTCTGAGAAGGAGAGGCCAGATGTGGATCCATGTCAAAAATCCTTCCGGTCGGCCGCTCTAGCGTTAACTCCTTGACTAAAAGCTTAATATCTCCATTTCTTTTTAACGTGGTGGAAGTGAGCCGTTTTCGATCGGCGATCACTCTGCAATGGAGGATCGCGTTAGAAATATTATTGTTCCAGGCGTTAGTCGGGACCCTCCGCCGTCTCGCACGCACGCTTTGTTTACATGCACTTCCGCGTCGGGGCTTCTACAGCACGAAACAGCACAACGTAAGTGGATGGAAGATATGCAGGCACTGAACGTACCCTATTTTAATAAACCTCTGGCACACAATGTGTTAAAATTAAGACCCCCAAATTAATATCTGTAAATATGTTGTACCAGGGACCAACATACAAGATTTGCGTAATTAAAATGTTTTTCCACATATTTTCATATATTTTTTTAAATATGCGTGACCTAACCTTAACCTTCCAAAAAAAAACAATGCCTAAACCCAACCCTAAACCTAATCTTAAGCCGCAACCTAACCATAAACCTAAACGTTGAATGCAACGTACCTAAAATGCAACGTTTTTGGGGTCCAAAGTAAGTTTCTATAGAGCGTTTGTTCAGTAACAGGGGTCTCCCCAGGTCTCTAGTAAACAGAAAATAAATGTTCAGGGCGGGATACCAGTGTTAAGCAATCAGGAGTGAGAACCCAGAAAAGAGTATCAGCTTCAACTTTATAGTGTTCCAGGTCCAATAATATATCTATATTTTTTCATCACTTGCAATTTCACTTGTTGTATCTTGCATGAGATTCATCCAATCAGGAGTCCTTTCTCCTGATTGGATGAAACTGGTATCCCGACCTGGAAATGTATTTTCTTTTCACAAAAGAGCTGGATGATCCCTTTTACTGAACAAACAGCAGTGGTTCTCAAGCTTTTTAGTGTTTTTTAATTTCCAGTGTCCCATAACCCTTAAGACCTGGAACGCATCTGTGTCACTTTAATTTCTTTGGCTATTCAATAGCTATTCAATAGCAGATATAGCAGATATACAAGCTCATAGCGCGGCACCGAGTGCCGCGCTATGAGCTTGTAGATCTGCTATTTTTGGGAAATAAAATGATTTTGATTTAGATTTTTGATTTTTTTTCAAAAAACTGTTTTTAAGAATCGCCTCAGGTCTTAATGGGTTAAGTACACTGCCTGGACATGATGCTAGTCTGTCACATGATGTCCAAGTACAGCCAGAACGGTCCAGCGGTGCCCGAGACTAGCCGGTCACACTCGGACAGACAGACAAACAGACACAGGAGTGAAAACATAATCCCTCGCCTTTGGCTGTTGTGGCCTGGCGGGGATAACAATGTTTTCACTGTGCTTCACACTGTGATGTTACATGTGGCAGTTAGCTGCGTTAAAGCAGTGGTGGAAAGTATCTAAGTGCATTTACTCGAGTACTGTACTTAAATAGAGTTAAGAGGTATTTGTACTTTACTTGAGTATTTCCAATACTTTTACTTCTACTCCACTACAATTATTTGAAAACTTTAGTTACTTTGAAGATTTTGATTATTATTATTATTGCAAAACCTACATTAACCAACTATAAACATTTCGGCCATTTGAAAATAGTCCATCTACAAGCTCACAATGCGTTGCGATGTGACACATTGTGAGCTTGTAGATCTGCTATTTTCAAAAGATACTTCCATTTGAAAACTTGAAATGGGACAGTCTGCATAATGAGTACTTTTACTTTTGGTACTTTAAGTATATTTTGATGCCAATACTTTTACTCATTCCATTGTACATTTTGAATTCCGGACTTTTACTTGTAACAGAGTATCTCTATATTGCAGTAGTGATACTTTAACTTAAGTAAAAAATGAGGGTACTTTTTCCACCACTGTGTTAAAGTGACATGATAATACATTCTGTATGACGAGTTGAACTGATATGACATTGAGAACATCCAGGCAGCAATCTGGGAACCCATTGGTTCCCCCCCCCCCCCCCCCCTTCTTTGTTCTTGCCTCTGGGGGCACCACCCACATTTTTGGTGCAAAAACAGGATTAGCTCCTCCCGTTTCATAGTCCACTTCCTCCCAGGTGCTTCTGTGTTTATTCGTACTAACAACAACACTACATGTTTAGGGCAGTGGCGCTGACTCCGTCTTGAGAGATTAGACAGACAGTGAATGAAAAGAAGTAATGATTTCGTGCAACATCTTTAAAATGTTGGACTACCTCCAAACAGAGACGGCCTCCTCGCGCAAAAAAAAGAAAGCCCAGACCAGTGTTGCCAGATTCTGTGAGAGAAACAAGCAACCAGGCCTAGGAAAACCAGCCCAAAAGAAGCGACTATTGGCCACATGAGCACTTTAACATATACATCAGCTATTTGAAAATAGCCGATCTACAAGCTCACAACGCGTCGCGATGCGACGCGTTGTGAGCTTGTAGATCGGCTATTTTCAAAAAAAAAATTGCGGGGAAATTATAATAAGCAGATCTGGCAACCCTGGCCCAGACCCCAGGTCAAACTGCAAAGGGCCGTCCATTTTGGTTCCATTTGCGCACTCTCAAAGAGTTCCGTTAACACGATGTATAGCTATAGGGTAGAAGTTGAGCACCTCTGGTTCCTATCAGCTCCAGCACTGGGCCCGTCATGTGTCAGCAAGACGCCCTGACCTGGCGTTATGCTCGTACGGTACGGTAGCCCCCTCTGAGGTTTCCATCTAGGCTCGCCTCGATTGCCCCGCGGTCCAAAACCACAGCCGCGCTCTTTGTCCATTGTGCTGCCACTGCTGCCTTCGTTTTCACAGCCTGCCTCCAGAATTCTTCGCTTCTCTATATTAAAAAAAGGACAGCCATCAGTTTTCCCCGTGCCAAGTAAAACCCCATGCGGCGAACATGCACGAACACTGGATACATTTCGGTGCAAATCCAGCCCCCCCCTTCCCACCCGCACCCCCCGCGCCCCCATCCCCTGGTGGCGTTGGGAAAATGAGATTGTGGATGTTACTGACACGAGAAGCCCCCCCCCCACAAAAAAAAACGGGACCCCGCGGCCCGTTTCGTACGGAGCCAAACGCCTGCCACTCTGCATCACTGCCATGCTTTTTGCACAAGCCACCGTGGCTGTGAGGTTTCTCTCTATATATATTACATCTGTTGTCAAGAGAATTGCCTCCACTGCACTCTGGTTTTTTTTTTTGGACAGGTGTACTGCAGTAGTACGTTCTCTGTGCGGTTCTTGTCCAGAGACATGCTCTAGTCTACCGGGTACTGCATCAACTAAATCACGGTTTCCCCAAAACTTTTTCAGTTCAAGAGCCCAAAAGATAAATGTGGCGTCTTCCTCCGGGAATGTGAATTAATCACTTAAGCCCAATTTTAATAATAGCCGATGTACAAGCTCAGAGCTTGTAGATATATATAGATATTTTCACTATTT
The DNA here is from genome assembly GCF_963280865.1 of Gymnoscopelus braueri. Lineage (NCBI taxonomy): Eukaryota > Metazoa > Chordata > Actinopteri > Myctophiformes > Myctophidae > Gymnoscopelus > Gymnoscopelus braueri. Next base: position 8,524,187 of record NC_137608.1, read on the forward strand.
AAAAAAAAGGAAAAAAAAATTCTTGTTGTATTACTTTTGTTAATTTGAGGAAATCTTTTGAATGTATTTGTATAGATTTTTTTTTTAATTGGGGGGGAAATGTGGGATTTTAAGTCTTTTTTGTTTTTTTTTGTATAATAATTGTTTGGCCCATCCTGGCCCATTGTTTGGGAAACACTGAACGAAATAATCCCAACATCCCCAGTTCAGTTCCGGCTGCAGAGCTGTGTTGCAGGTCCTTCCCCTCTCTGACTGCGGTTGGATGTCTCTCTACTGTCCCATGTATATGAAAGGTGTCATGTCTCTCTACTGTCCCATGTATATGAAAGGTTTAATGTCTCTCTACTGTCCCATGTATAGAAAAGGTTTAATGTCTCTCTACTGTCCCATGTATAGAAAAGGTTTAATGTCTCTCTACTGCCCATGTATATGAAAGGTTTCATGTCTCTCTACTGTCCCATGTATATGAAAGGTGTCATGTCTCTCTACTGTCCCATGTATATGAAAGGTTTCATGTCTCTCTATTGTCCCATGTATATGAAAGGTTTCATGTCTCTCTATGTATATAAAAGCAAAAACCCACTAAAAACAAATAATCTACAGACACGACACTGACTTCATATTTTCCAATGGTTTGCCGCGAATTCATCCGTAAAGCATTCAGACGTGTATTCTTATGGCAGGTGGTGTAAAAAGTATTCAGATATTTTACTTGAGAAGTAAAAGGAGACGGAGTAAAAGTTGCAATAATACCACAAGTAAAAGTCCTGTATTCAAAAGTAAGTACTCATTATGCAGAATGGTCCATTTCACAATCATATTATTGCATAGTAATTAGTCATGCATTAATGTGCTTTAATGCCACACCTGGTAAAGGTGGGGCTGATTTTGATTACTCCATGTGCAGCTGGGTAGATTAACCCATAATAATACATCATCCCTTTTTCAGTTAAAATCTACAAAGTAATTAGTAACTATAATAGCGGTATTAGTAGAGTACCAAATATACTAAAGTAAAATAAAACCGCCTCAAAACTCTACTCAAGTGCAGTACTTAGAGTAGATGTACTTAGTCACTCTCCTCCACTGCTTTATGGCACAAAAGGAAAGACCATGTTTGTTTTAGTAGGTGACTGAATCCAGCCTCTGTGGCACACAGTGGCAGACTCGTCTGACGCGCAGGGACACCAGCTGCATGTGGTGGGACACCTGCTAGAATGGTCTATAAGCTGGTTTAAACAACGAGAAAATATAGCCGCAGAGCGGCAATTTAGGGGTTCAAGCCAACACGAACTGTTTGAAGCTGTGAGGGTTTTTTAGACCTTTGACAGTTTCCGACACCTGTGTTAAACCATAACTAACAGGTTCTATGATGACCGGACAGATTACTCATTCATTTACAGCCAAAACTGTCCCTTTTTTCACTGACACCTCCTACTGTTACATGTCAGAAACATTTTGGGGGCATGTTTTACAAGTTTAATTAAACAACATAAAAAAATATAATAGTACACACATGGTTCAACAGTATTATTAAACATATTATGAATGGAAAAACAATTTAACTGGCTAACTTCAGTGGGGTACCACAAGGGTCAATACTGGGCTCTGTGCTTTTCAATCTACAGTAACCCCCAAATGGTACCATCATAATACAGTAGATTCTCAGAGTCACAATGTACCTACAGTACTGTAAGCTGACCACACACAGATGTATCCCCCCCCCCCCCCCCCCCCACCCACCCCCCCGAATATGGGTTTGGCTGTGGACACCAAGTTGAGAAATAGGAGCCAGGGACCCCCGTAAGAGAATTTGATTTGTCAACATGTGGCAACATTCTTTGAAAATAGCAGATCTACAAGCAATGCGACGCAATGTGACTTGACGCATCGTGAGCTTATAGGTAGGAGACAGCCCTCCTGTCCGTACAAATGAATATCAACTATCTAAATATATTGAATATCAAGCAACTTAAAAACTGTCTGAGCCAGGTGCACAAAAAAGAGCGGGTTGTGTGTGTGTGTGTGTGTGTGTGTGTGTGTGTGTGTGTGTGTGTGTGTGTGTGTGTGTGTGTGTGTGTGTGTGTGTGTGTGTGTGTGTGTGTGTGTGTGTGTGTGTGTGTGCGGTTACTGTATATTTTTGCTACTTTGGTGTATTTTGCTTCTATTGTTGAATTGTAATGTAAAGCACATTGAGTTTTGCACCTGCATGAAATGTGCTTCACAAAGTAATAAAACTGACTTGATTTGACTTGACTAGCGGTTGATTTGAATGAAACTTTCGGGGTATGTTTCAGGTACTGGACGTATCCCGTGAGCCTTGTGATGATTGGCTCAACACGTTGTTGCCTTTGGTCTATTTATGTGCTGAGCCATGCCCTCTGAAAGGGCACCCTAGAGCCTTGGTTCTCAAAGTGGGGTCCGGGGACCCCCAGGGGGTCCTTGGCGGAGTACCAGGGGGTCCCCAGCTAAATAAGTTAATATAACGTCACAATAGTTTTAACCACTTAAACCATTATTGTATACTGGTTATTCAAAAATAGCAGATCTACAAGCTCATAGCGTGGCACTCAGTGCCGCGTTATGAGCTTGTAGATCTGCTATTTTTGGGGGAAAAAATCGCTGGCACAATATATTTTTGAGACCGGGGGGGGCATATCGTTGCCCATATCGTTGCTGTCGGGCATATAAAATCTTATCTCCATATTTTTTACTTTGTGTTTTTTTGGTAAATTAACGCCCGACTTGATCATACTGCAGCGTCACACAAAAGCATCAAAAGTAGCAGATAAGCTCGCAACGTGGCGCAATGCGGTGCGTTTTGAGCTTGTAGATCTGCTACTTTTGCCATTTTTGAATTTGAATCCTGAAAAGTAACAGTTTTGGACGTTTCCACCCGACAGAAACGACATATTATGGGGGACCTCTGTATCTGTCTCGACCCCTTTGATGGCCATATATGGAGATCACTTCCTGTCTGTCTGTGTCCCTTTTATGCCCATATATGGAGTTCTGTGTCAGCCAAGCCCAAATATGAGCAAAATTATTATGTAGATGTATCGATATTTTTTCAACCGACTTCCCACTCGGCGTATCCCTCCCTCTGGGTCCTCGGCGTTACGCACACCCAGTTCTCGCGGTACGGCGCGGGACCACTGTCACTCACGCACACAGATTTCGTGAATGTATAGAAAGGAATGCAGGGTTGTGCTGGCAAAGCCCAGAGTTTGACCTCTGATTCCTTGCTTATGAGGCCATCACCAGCTGTGCCTGGTCACAGCCAGTGGTGTAATGTAACTAAGTACATTTACTCAAGTACTGTACTTATAAGTACAATTTTGAGGTATTTTTACTTTACTGTTTATTTACGGTTTTCAGTACTTTTACTTCTACTCCACTACATCTCAGAGGCAAATATTGTACTTTTACTTCGCTACAATTATTTGAAAACTTTAGTTACTAGTTACTTTGTAGATTTAGATTATTACAAAACATACACTAACCATTTCAGCCCTATCTACAAGCTCACAACGCGTCGCTTTGCGACGCGTTGTGAGCTTGTAGATCTGCTATTTTCAAAGGATTTTATACATTCGGAAAGTGCCGAAATGGGACATTCTGCATAATGAGTACTTTTATTTTTGGTATATTTTGACGCCAATACTTTTGCACTTTTTGCTCAAGTCAATTTTGAATACTGGACTTTTACTCGCAGCAGAGTATTTCTACATTGTGGAATTGATACTTTTACTTCAGTAAAAAAAAAAGGGAGTACTTTTTCCACCACTGGTCAGAGAGCAAGGCAGGGTGTAGCTGTGCGGTGAGGGCTGTTAGTGAGAGAAGAGGGTGGACCATGACCGGAGGAGAGGGCATGAAAGTTTGGTCCGAAAATCCCACGGCACACCTGGACTTTTTTCCTCTGAAAGCACAACAGTGTGCCTCGTCGACACAGACTTTGAGAGGCGCTGACCTACAGGGCACTTCATTAGGTTTTTTTAATCTACCATACTGTAGAGCAGGGGTCGTCAACAGGGGTCCTCAGAGTTACTACAAGGGGGACTGTCAAATCTTTGAGTGTTACGTTTTTTTTTTCTACATTAGCCGCTTGAACCCTAGCATCCCTTTTCTGAGGAGAACCGATCTACAAGCTCACAACGCCTCGCGCTGCGAGGCGTTGTGAGCTTGTAGATCGGCTATTTTTGGCAAAGAGGTTTGGCGTAGAGGGAAAAAAGAGCAGACCAAGTAAAAAAACAAAAGTTTCATCTGGAACCCAATTTTATACAAGATAGAGGGGGGTCCCTGCTTCATCTCTCTCTCAGCTAGGGGGTCCTTGGCCTGAACAACGTTGAAGACCCCTGCTATGTACTGTAGAGAAGTGGTTCTCAAAGTGGGGTCCCGGGACCCCCAGGGGTCCTTGCGGTGGTACAATGGGGTCCCCCGCTAAAGATAGTTAGGAACCCAAATGGATCCACACTTTGTCTGTAACTCCGACAGCATACAAATTAAACTACTACTACACTACATTTGGTTCCATTTGTACACTGTCAGAGTTAAATTAACACTGAAGATTCTACGGTGTAGATAGGGGCCCCAGAGAGAGATCAAATGGGGCCTAATGAAATGAGGATCACTGCCATTGAGGCATCCAAGAAAGAACACATTTTTTGTAACTTTTCCCTTGAACATGGTGACACCAGGCGAGCGGTGCGGTGTGATGCCCCATTACTGCCTCGACCTGAGTTTGCGAGTGGTGACACAAACCTAACCTTAAAAGGAATAGTGCACTCAAAACATGACTTATTTTCAATCAATTACACACCCCATGAAGCATTTAATTCATAGAGATTTAGTTTTTGTTTTTGTCGCATTCCTAAGCCAATAATTTGATGACCAGCGGACCGGTAGGCAGCGGTTCCGGTAGGAGACACAAAGGAGACTCTTTGTGTCTTCCCCCCGGAACCGCTGCCGGTCATCAGATTATTGGCTTAGGAATGCGACAAAAACCAAAAACTCTCCATGAATTCAAGTCTCCATGGGGTGACGAATCGGTAGAAACTATCCCTTTAACCCAAAAACCATGTCAGTGACTAAGCATCCTACTCATTCTTCACTCTTTTGTGTGACGTGCCCTGCAAAAGCCTTGCTTTCCCAAACCCTGCGCTGTCAGTGGCGGCAAGTGGCGCGTGTTGTCTTTTAAAAGGAGGGAAAAAAACAAAAAACGGGGCAACAACGGGGCTAACATCTGATTAGCATTCACGGTACTATCTCTCCCCCTCCCCCCCCCCCCCCCGCTCCCTTGGTATTTTATTACCACAGGTGCAGGGGCATTCATTGATCAGATGCACGCTACAGGCGAGGTTAGCGCTCTAATTGAAAACAGCTCTATTTGTACACCTGCAGCCACTAAAGGGGTCTCTCTCCCAAAGAGAGAGCGGTGGTGGTGGGGGGAGGGGGAGGGGTGGGTGAAAAGGAGAAAAAAAAAGAGAAAGGAATGGAGAGAAAAAAACAGAGCAAGGACAGAGCGCTGAGGAAAGACAGGCCTTATGGGAGGCATAGGTTAAGGCCTACAGAGCAGGCGAGAAAGTCATTCCCAAAGAAGCAGCAGGACAGGCGCTCCGAGTCAGGAGTTGACGGCTCCGCAGGTGCAAGAATATTTAGTGGCCTGCGATGTCACTTTGATTTTCCCGGACGAACGTTACCCGGGGTTTGTTCAAAGAGGATGGAAAAAAAAGACAAAAAATGCTGCGAGCGTAACGGCTATACTAGCCGACAGCTACATGCACTACTGTAATTCAGTGTCGGTGGAAAATTGGCCTCGTGAGCGGACGAGTGCACTAGTGGAATCCTCAGTGTCAATTTAACTAAGAGAGTGGACGGATCTTAAAAGGGATAGTTCACCCCCAAAATGACTTTTTCTATTAATTAGTCTCCCCATGGAGACTTGAATTCATGGAGATATTTTTTTTTGTCGCATTCCTATAAGCCAATAATGGTCATCAAATTATTGGCTTAGGAATGCGACCGAAACAAAAATATCCATGAATTCAAGTATCCATGGGGTGACTAGTCGATGGGGGGGGGGGGGGGGGGGGGGGAGAATGGTGATATTAGGTTTTTAGTTTTCTAAGATAGTAATCATTGTTTGTTTGTTGATTTAATGACTTCCAATTCTACTTATCCTGTATCCTGCATGAGGTCTCTCTCCAGATTGGATAAAATGTATAGGGGGGGGGGCGCTGTTACTGAACAAACACTATATCAGAATCAGAATCAAACAGCAATATAGCAGTAAATGGCTATGGGAATATAGAGCTACAGTATTTAATACCTATGTTAACACTTATGTTAACAAAAAAATATCACTTACTAGCACCTACAACATGATACTGAGGATTTTATTGTGTGAGAACTGTAATCGTGTCGCTTACTTTGACTGCAAGGGGCAACAAGCGGTCCAGCTTTACAGAACAGAGGGGCGATTGTACCGGACCCCCTTTGCAGGTGGTACATTGCATCCCGGGCCCTGTGTTTTCACAGTGGAACCACAACACTAGGTCAAGGGGTCGGATGGGTTTTAAATCCAATCACAAACCACAGAGGAAGGAGCGGTCTTGGTTTAATCCATTGAGACCGGGAACGTGTCTGTGCCATTTTAAGATTTCTTTGGCTATTCACAAATAGCAGATGTAGGAGCTTGTAGATCTGCCATTCTTTCAAAAATCCTGGAACATGTGTGCAAATATTTTATATATATATATATATATATATATATATATATATATATATATATATATATATTATTTTTTGCGAACATTTTTAACTCCGATCTGTGCTTCTGGGGGTCCCTGGAACAACATATTTTGAGATGGGGGTCCGCGGCCAAATACATATCATTTTGGGGGTCCTTGACATGGAAAGGGGAGCACCACTGATATAGCAACATACTGTCAGGATTTAGAAAACATTTTTAGATATGTATTTGGCCAAGGACCTCAAAATCTCAAAATGTTTTCTTCCAGGGACCCCCAGAAGCAAACATTTGAGTTACAAATGTTCGCTTTAAAAAATATATATATATTGAAAGATTTGCACAAATGATTTTTCAAAAATAGCAGATCTACAAGCTCTTAGTGAGGCACTGAGTACCGCGCTTTGAGCTTGTAGATCTGCTATTTTTTTAATAGCCAAAGAAATCTAAAAATGACACAGATGCTTTCCCGGTCTTAAAGGGTTAAACAGTGCAGGGGGACACACAGCCGCCCCCCCCCCCCAAAAAAAAAGCCTGTCCCCGAGCCTTTCTGATTGAAAATGTCTGTGGCCCCGCCGCATGTTTTTGCCGTCCTGTCGAGGCCTTTTTTTTTCCCCCCCCCAAGATGTCAAATGTGAGGGAAAGCGATACGCAGGCGCCTCTAATTAGTTCAAAAGGGCAAAAATGTGTGATATATATTCCGCGACAACTTATATTTCGCCTGCAGGTTTCTGCCGTTTGCCGCGAGAATCCAAATTGCATGTGAAATCCTGCTATAACAAGTTATTTAACCACATTATACCGTCCAAGCAGAGTTCGGCCTTTGAAAAAACAAATACCGACTACACTTGGTACGACTATTAAGCAGAAATAGCTGATCTACAAGCTGAATCAGGGATATATAACATAATCCTCTCTGTCGGGTGGAACCTCATATGTCCAAAACGGTAACTTCTCTGGATTCAAATTCAAAAATAGCAAAAGAAGCAGATCTACAAGCTCGAAACGCGTCGCTTCGCGCCGCGTTTCGAGCTTGTAGATCTGCTACTTTTGATGCTTTTGTGCGACGCTGTAGTATGATCAAGTAGACCCCCCCACCCCCCCCCCCCCCAGTAAATCCAACCATGCTCCCAGGCAATAGGACACGAGATTGCAGAGTTTGACAAGCTTCGTGACAGCCCATAGTGTAAGGGAGAAAAATCGACCTTGATATTCTACAGGCCGTCCCATAATGGACACAGAATAATGTAGGGCCACGTTCAATGTGTTTCTCTTACTGCATCAATTATTATCGGTTAATCCGTTAAGACCGGGAACGCATCCGTGTCATTTTAAGATTTATTTGGCTCTTAGATCTGCTATTTAATTGAAAAATAAATGTGAAAAATGTGTGCAAATCTTTGACTAAATCAATCTGATATAGCAACATACTGTTAGGATTTAGAAAATGATTTTAGATATGCATTTGGCCGCAGACCCCCATCTCAAAAAGTTTTGTTCTAGGGACCCCCAGAAGCAAAGATTTGAGTTAAAAATGTTCGCTTTGAAAATATATACACATTCAAAGATTTGCACACATTTTCAAGATTTTTCAAAAATAGCAGATCTACAAGCTCATAGCGCGGCACTCACATAGCCGCGCTATGAGCTTGTAGATCTGCTATTTTTCAACAGCCAAAGAAATCTTAAAATGACACAGACGCGTTCCCGGATTGAACGGGTTAATTACCTCGGAAATAACGTCTACATCCACGTCCATGCCCACTGCAGAAAAAAGCAGACTGTAAACTCTCTGCATGTGATGCCTTTCCCAGCAACGCTCTGTTATTAACAACTTGTCCAGCTTGTTACTACTGAGCAACCAGATGAAAAGACAAACTACGCAGCGATTAATAATGTAATTCAATGAAAATCACTTAAATACATAGAGCCAGGAAAGGGCGCAGCAAGAGCTTTTCCTTTGTGTGTGGACCAAAGTCTTTCTGTTTTTTTCAAAGTCTGTCTTGTGAACAGGTGCCTTAAACACTCTAGCGAATCCCTATTCTGGGGACGAACATTCTGCGAAAACAGCTGATCTACAAGTATATGTAGGGTTTAAGTGGTTACGCCTCATTCATACTTTGTTGTACGGCGGTGTCCCACGCCTAAAATAGCCCATCTACAAACTCTCACCGCGCCGCTTTGCGACGCGTTGTGAGCTTGTAGATGGGCTATTTTCAGCTAGCCTGGGACCAGACGAATCTGCCAGTGCAAAAGAAAAAAAATCCGATTTGGGTCTGGCCCCGCTCCGTTGTGAATCCATTTCCTGCTCCCGAAGTCTGGGGTGACCAATCAGGGCCCAGTATTCAAATATGGGAGACTGTAATTGGTAGTTGATTGTAGGTCAAACCAATTGCGTCCAGAGTCATTATTTTGATCCCGCCCCTTGGAAAAATAACTTCCTCATAGAAGCACCAGACAGAGAATTTTCAGTGAATGTTCCCCCCAGAATAGGGATGTTATTCCCAATTCCACACATTTTTAGGAATTATGGGGTTATGACTTTTACGGGTGCCAGTTTTGAATTGCAAGCAACCTGAAGGTACTCTTTTATGGCAGTTTTGAAGGAGAGTTAGGGTTTTACACTCCTTCACTACTTTATAGGGCATTCCACATTTTTGTTGCATAGCAGGAGAACGAATTCAACCCCTCGTTTGTGCCAAATCACAACACCTCTGGTGTTGTGATTGTGGACTTCATTTAAGTTTTTGAAGTACTTTGACAGGTACATGGGTTTCTTTACGTTATGGTGGATCTTGTAAACCAGGCCGTAATCACACTAATAGAGTGACTGAACCGTAGTTACCGTAATAAAGTGCAGTGTGAAACGGACCATTTAACAGTGTTTGCTTACTTCTTGTGCTGGCTTCTGGAGGACAGCCTGGCGGCTTGTGCGGCTGCCTTCCTGGCCTCAAACTCCTCTCTCTTTAGGACCTCACCGCTGCCCCTGTAGCCCAGCTCCACCAGCTGACGAGCCATCTCCTCATCCTGACAATCAATGAATCAATAAATCAATCAATCAAAATGTGTTGTCACTTGTCACAACGCAAATACGTAAAAATTTTGGTGAAATCTTCATTTATGGAGGCCTTCACTTTTGCAGTTAAAGAAAGAAACAAAAAAAGAATCTGAATATAAAAGGGAGAATAAAAAATAAGTGCATAAAACATGTTTCCATCGTGCTCAATTCATCAACACATTATATAGAGATAATTGTCTTTAATCAAGGCCAACTACTGCATAGTGTGTGTGTGTGTGTGTGTGTGTGTGTGTGTGTGTGTGTGTGTGTGTGTGTGTGTGTGTGTGTGTGTGTGTGTGTGCGGCTGCTGCGTGTGAGCCACCAACTTTACGAAGGCCAAGTTCATAAAGTCATCATCTCTGAAGCAGAGATCCTGCTGAGTGCTGTCAGATCCAGTGTCTTCTCGTTGGATCCAATTTGTTGCCACGTGTCGACATCATGCCCAAAACATCCCCGCCATTCAGCCAGCCCTCAGCGGCTGTCTGCACCAGGAAAGGAACGTTCTATTTTTGTTCGATTTTGATGTGGCCAGCCAGAGAACAAGTCTCGGCCATTCGCAGCAGGTCCCAAAAATGGCTCTGAAAATCACTGTTCATTTCCGAGGCACTTGTTGTGTACATATATGTATACATAGCAGAAAATAGCCGATCTACAAGCTCACAATGCGTCGCACCGGCGCACCGGCGACGCATTGTGAGCTTGTAGATCGACTATTTTCCTCTATTGCCACGTTGTACAACAAAGTACAGATCAGGCTTAATGATCTGCGGGCCTAGTTATTATTGCATAATATCCAAACTGGGTCCTTGCAAGTTCGTTGAACATTATCACACGTTTTTTTCTTTTAAGAACAATTGAGTTTATAAAACACAGATTTATGGAGGGCTTATCAGTACGAGAGGGCGGGTCAGGTGACCTGGGCTGGCTGTGTTGTGTCAGAACGTCACAAGTTATTGCAGATGACCCCGGCTGATTAGCAGGTCAAATATGAGCCGTTTCTCTCCTCCCTGTGTAGACACAGGTGTTCAAGCAGTGTGGGCACATGATGGCATGTTTACTGTTGGCCACAGTGCCACCTACTGGACAGAAAGGGGAACAAATCTAATACACAGGTGGTTTTCAAACTTACTCAGTCACGTAATAGGTTATTTTACATTACTTGAGTATTTCCATTTATTGATACTTAATACTTATACTTATACTCAACTACACGTCAGGGAAATAGAGTAACTCCACTACATTTATTTAAATTGACAGCTTTAGTTACTAAGTTACTTAGATTTAGATTATTAATAATGAATCATGTAATTAATCAAAAAATAGCTCAAAAATCTAAATAGCTGATCTACAAGCTCACGACGCCTCACAACATGTAGCAGATCAGCTATTTTTGAAAAGCCAAAAGTATAAAATAAAGGGGGGAAAAATGTTTACGTAAAGTGGCACTATGTAACTTTTTTTTAATGAATAAAATGTAATTTTGTGCAATCTGTATATTAATAAAATATAACTTATACAATTGGGGTGGTTGTATTCTATTGAGACATTTAGATTGTGTCAAAGGTCATGTCTCTCCTAGACACAGGATCTGACACAAATTTTGACCTGATGGTCATTGTAGGAGCCAAATGGGCACACATTGATGTGATTGACAAAGGCACCGCATTGGCATATTGGTTGGTGGGAGTGTCGCTGTGGGTGGCCTCAGTGGCTATAAATAATGGCTCTCACCTGCTCACCTTTGTTGGTTGGTTTGCCCATTGAGGTAGGGTGAGCTGGGAGAGCTATATTTTGTTGACCGCTTTTGTTTTATTGGTTATTGCTCACGGTTTAAATTATTCGAATTCTTGGCACGTATTATTTATTCATTGTAAATTGTAATAATTGGTGCACTGAACTTGAAAGTAAAGCATTTTAAACTTGAGCATTCGTTTGGAATTGAATCTTTGAATGTGCGTCATACAGTTTTAAATCTCCCAGGCTTAGCCTGCCGGCTGATCATTTATTGGGAATGTTATCAGCTGCAACAGTCATGATTCAATTTATCCCCTGTAAGCAGACAGGCTCCATTAGCTCAATGGGGAAATGTCAGCACAATGAATCTGAGCACTTCTACCACTGGACAACTTCCATCTCAAGAGATTGTGTCCACAGGACCCTCATACGAAAATATGTTTTTGGTTTAATTACTTTGTCTTGATTGATAGTGGTGTTATTGAGACATAATTGGTATTAGGCACTTACATTTATTGAGATGATCTCAAGTTATTTGAATTATAATTAAATTAAACTACTCATTTGGCTGGAGAGTCCCTGTACGCATGTCATGCATGACCTTTCTGATCTCTTGGGCGTGTTTTCCCCCCAAAACAAGTCTAAAAACAAACAAAGCAGTTTTAGGATATTAAAAAAAACTCATTTGTCCTTAAAACTTGGACATATCATAGCAGCTAGTTTGTCCCCATACTGACGAGAGAGTGACTGGCTTTTCTTTTCAGGTTTAATAATATTAATATAAAATAATAATATACAATTCAACATTATCTTCATCGACCATTTTCAGATTTCAATGTTTGTCACATCATGTAAAAGCTTACAATATGTACTTTCATAATCTGTAAGTAAGAAATCTGCTCCCAAGGTCATTATGAAAGGAGAATCAGGACCTGTTACCTCATTCACCAGTGTGTGACTACCACCACCTAGCGGCCGCATTGAATAACTACATCAACAAACATTAAGCCCATGTAAAGTTAGACTCCATAACAAGAGAATGAAAGAATTGCAAATCAGCAAAAGTATTGCATATTAAGTTAGATGTTAAAGAGGAGGAAGGGTTTAAAAATAGTTTACCAGAATCTCCAACACGTTAATTCAATAACATTTAGGTTTAGCCTTTAAACGAAGATACAAACAGTGGTTGGAAAAAGGTTTTGTTTTTTTGTATCAGTGACTTACCTCTAAATAATACAGATCCAAAGCAGATACGTGTGACTGGAGGAAATCCTCATAAGTGTTAAACTGCAGGACTGTGCTGTCCAGAGCTGCGGACGACGTTTCCTCCATCTTTTTTTTTTACCTTCACTACATGCCGTTGCTTTAGCAACCACACATCAACAGTGGTGGAAAGTAACTAAGTACATGTACTCGAGTACTGTACTTAAGTACAATTTTGAGGTATTTTTTACTTGAGTATTTCTAATTTGCTGTACTTTTACTCCATCTCAGAGGAAAATATTCTTCACTACAATTATTAGAAAACATAGTTAGATACTTTGTAGATGTAGATTTATTACAAAACATACATTAGCCACTTAGCCCTATGCATTTCGTCCATTTGAAAATTTGATACCAATACTTTTGTACTTTTACTCAAGCAAGTTTTTAATTCCGGACTACTTGTAAAACAGTATTTCTACATGGCAGTATTGATGTTTTTACTGAAGTAAAAAATGTGAGTAGTCCTAGGTACTTTTCCCACCACCGCATATCAACAACAGCAGCTCCACGTCTTAAAAATGCTGCATTTAATGCTGCACTTCTCCGTACCACAACACGACGGTGTCGTTTCTCATAAAAAAAACACTTGAAAACACGTGGAAAGTAGGCTAACTTAAGTACAGCTTAAAAAGCTGTCAAATACATGCATTATTTGCCACTGAATTGTAGTGGAGAGAGGAACTATTTAAAGAAAAAACCTCTGGAAAAAAAAACCTCTGACTTACATGATAGAACATTTGAAGGCTGCACGTGAGGTCCCCTTGATAGGCTCTAATGTACAGCAGCCATATTATCACTTCCTTCACAGCAGGTGTTACCCAATGATACTAATGAAGGCTCTGTCCCATTTAGTGTAGCACATATAAGTTCTCAGACTTTTTAAATTCCTCGACCCCTATAACTCTGAGAATGTACAAATGGACCCGTAAGAGTTACACATCCGCAAGGGGCCATTTAGACCCACTGGTGTAGCAAAGTGTTTCCAGTGATATGCACAATATCAGCACCCTGACTCTGTTTGACCAGAATGGAACAGAGCCTTTGTTAGTATCGTTGGCAGCACCTGTGAATTTCTTCACAATATGGCTCCTGTGGTGGTCATACCTATGTTCCCCGGACCTATGTTCCCCCACTAAGGTTATGGTTAGGGTTAGGTTTAGGTCAGGTCCTATATTCCCCGCTCTCCTAGGAAAGCGGGGAACATAGAACCTGGGGAACATAGGTACGGTCCCGCTGCTGTGCATAGAGCCTATTACCCAACTGGAAACAGGTGCTCTTTGGAGAGGGTCTATCCCATAGATATGGGCCCATCGTGGTGGGCATCACTAGCCTGGCATTGGCCAGACTGATAACGTGGATTCACTCTCACGTTCCTCCCCGGACCCGGTATCAGTCTGGACTTCGGCCCATAGGGAGCGAGTATGAGAAATGATCAGAAAATGATTTTGACGCTTTTCACTGTTGTACGGACAGCAGTTGAAATGCAGTCACTGATTGGCCCGATCATTTTCTGATTTCTCATACTCGCTCCCTATGGGCCGAAGTCCAGACTGATACCGGGGAGGAACGTGAGAGTGACTCCACGTTATCAGTCTGGCCAATGCCAGGCTAGGGCATCACTTCTGTCGATTCGATCCCTGATACCTGATCAAATCGACAGGAAGTGATGCCCACCATGCCCTAGGAAACTTGTGGATAGAAGAGCAACAGAGTTTAAAGGGATATTTCACTTTCAAACATGTTTGGGGTCATTTTAACGTAGGCCTACGTGGGCTTTTGTGAGCACCCCAGACAGTTTTTAAGTTGCTTGAGTAGGCCTATTTAGATATTTGGTATTCATTATGAATATCAAATGTCTGTAAAAAAAAATGTTTACAGACACGCCTAACTTCAACCTCCATTTTAACCATGATAGATTCATTGAAAACACCGTCCTTGGTTCTGGTGACTGATATTGTCCTTCTAATACGTGAGGAGATTTTTTTTCAAAAACTTTTTTACTCTTTTATAATTTTGGGGGGAAAATGTAAAAATAAAATAATGAAAACATAAAATAAAAGGATGGGGGTTGTCTGTTAAAATGAATAGGCTGTTGTCTGTTAAAATGAATAGGCTATCAAATATCTAAATATCAACTTAAAAAGGTATTGGTGCCCAGTGATGCAGCACTGATCCTGGTGACCAGGATACTGTACCACCATGGTTCATACTCAATTAGTTCTATTGCGTGCTCTTCAGTGAGAGATTAGAGCCAGGCATAACTTAGAAGAAAAAAAAACATTTTTTTTTAACCAAGAGACTTCTCAGTCTGAGTTCATCACAATATTTTGCAAGGCATGCATCTTACCACTGTACCACCGATTAATTCTATTGCATGCTCTCCAGTGAACGATTAAGGCACAAACTTGAAAACATATATATATTTTTTTGAACCAATAGACCTCTCTGCATGAGTTTGGAAGGCATTTATCTTACAAGTTACAACTGTACCACCATGGTTCATCCTGAACTTAAGATTAGAGCCAGGCACTAACTTGGAAAAAAACATCATACTTAAACCAAGAAGAGTATGTCTTCTCAGTCTTGTGCTTACAAGTCTCAGTTTTTGTGTCATAATGAACCCTCTAATCATGGATGTACAGATTCTGTCATTCTGTCAGGGAGTGTTGTGTGCTGTAGATTTTCATCTTTTGACCTGCCACCTCTCCCTTCAACCTCAAATATTATGCCATAAAACATCTCATTGATGTGAAAGGCCTGGTGGCAGAACAGAAAGGGAGAGGCTTCAAATCTGATGATTGGGGTTTGAATCTTAAGACTTTTATTTTGTGTTGAATTAGGTTGATTTAGAACATGCAGGCTCAGGAATCCCCTTTGATCGTTTGTTTATTTGTTTCTTCTGTAGTGACTCAAAATCAGTGACACCTAGAGGCACAAGTCAATGTCATTTAATTTCTCAAAATTGAGTGTCCCAAAATTCAGTAATTTACACATGATTTATACAGGAATAGAATTATTAGGACTGTGCTATGCAGAGACAGTTGCACTTCATTGTCTATAGTCATTTCTGTACAACTTAGGATCTATGTATATTTACAATTTCATGTTTTGTTAACAGCCCAGTCATTAATAAAAAATAAATACAAAATAAAAGAAAGTGCCATTGGGCCTCACCACACTAATAGCTTTTCAAAACAAATGTGTAACAAAGATTTACAATTTCTGTTATACAGTGTATATACATAAATTTTTACATCTGTACTGGAAGGTTTTTATTTTTTTTCCAGGTGGGTTATGGTTCCATGCAAATGAAGTGATGGTTTAAATCAGGTTGAGGCTTAGAAACAAAAGAACGTTGTATGATCAGTACCAAATTAAACTGATAAACATGGCAACATGAAAATCATAGAACACGTCCCAATTAAAAGAGGTCTTAATAATAATTCACAACAAGAACAACTTCTACAAGAAAGTAGTTCCCGGCTTCCCACATGCAGCACAAACCAGGAAGAGCAACTTCCTGAGACACTAGTGCCTGCCTGTTTACTCAGACAGTCCAGATGTGCTAGACCTCAACTTTTCCCAAACAACATGGAGAAACAAAACTTGTTAGCTCAACCTCTTTGTAACTAAGAGATTAAATAGAAATTCATATTTTTTTCAACAAAAATAAATATTATACTTATTTTCTATCAAATACACACAACATGAAGCGTTGAATTCATGGAGATGTTTTTGTTTTTGTCGCATTCCTGAGCCAATAATTTGATGACCAGCTGACTTGCTGAGTCATCGGTACCAGCCACCCGGTCATCAAATTATTGGCTTAGGAATGCGACAAAAACAAAAAATATCTCCATGAATTGAAGGCTTCATGGGGTGTGTAATTGATAGGAAATAAGATTTTTTTTGTGAACTACTCCTTTAAGCCAGATTTAGTTCCTACGTCTTCCTGTGTAAACTGCTAGCCTTGCAACTTAGTGGCCGAGAATCCAACACATATGGTTTGCGCTTGTTCTTCTTACAAGCCCTGCCCGAAGCCCCTCAGTCACTCGCCGTCCAACACGGGCATATTAGAAGTCCCACACGGCCGGAGCTTGTAAGGAAAACAAGCGCACCCCCTACCTCGTTCAGCTACGGATACGCTGTAGAAACAAATAAGATAATTCCTTTTAACAGGACGTTCATGAAAGTCCTTGCAGGCTTGTTTCCAATGAGGGCCTGTGAGCAATTAGGGGTTAAGAGTCTTGCTCAGGGACAAATTTCATTTCATCGACTCATATGCTGGCGTGGCCTGGAATCGTACCTGGGGCAACCAGGGCCTCTGGCTCCCTAGGCGGGCTCACTAACCACTCAGCTATGGCCGCCCCTAAATAAATAACGCACCTGTGACTGATATAAGCTGGTGTAAGGGTAAGATCATAGTGTGTTTTATCACGTCTACTAAATGGAAACCAGCCAATCAGAATCAATGATTCGGACTATCCATTTTAGAATGAGCATTTGTGAGGACCAATTATATGGAGACAATGAAAATGGGTGAAGTGTTCCTTTATGTTACTGAAGTGAATTATACCATTAACATACATGGCTATTTGTAAACAAAACATTATGCTGAAATAACTACTGTTAACTGAAGTTTTACTATCAGTTTCTACGTACAATGTTGAGGTGTAGTTAAGGACAATGCACCTCCTCAAGCCGTCCATTTCAGTAGCTAAAAAACCTCCAGGGTTGCTGCTGGGTGTTGGCCATGCACTTAAAACTGTTTGTACATCATCAAAACTTCAAGTCGAGCAGAACTCCAGCTTCCACTCTGCGTGCAAAAGGTCAACATTTCCTGGAGTTTGGCACCCTGCCTGGAGTTTCCTGGAGTTTGGCATCCCCCCCCCCCTGCAGGGGGGGGGGGGTGTGTGTGTGTGTGTGTGTGTGTGTGTGTGTGTGTGTGTGTGTGTGTGTGTGTGTGTGTGTGTGTGTGTGTGTGTGTGTGTCAGATTGAAAGGCCAACTCTGTTGACATGAAGAGTTGTGCCGCTTCAAGCACAAAATGCTACATAAGGTGTTTGTTGGTTTAACAGAGGCTTGGTGGTTATGCAATGTCAACACTGACCAGCGGAATGTCTTCCTTCTAAAGTGTGCAGTGGTGGAAAGCAACTACGCTACTTTTACTCGAGTATTATACTTAAGCACAATTTTTAGGTACTTTTACGTTACTTGAGCATTTCCATTTTTCGGTATTTTATGCTTCTTCTCCATTACATCTCCGAGGAAAATTTGTATAACAATTACTTGACAACTTTAGTTCTAATATTAACCACTAAAGCACCTTTTTATACTTTGCCTATTTGAAATTATCCGATATACGATGCAACACGTTGTGAGCTTGTAGATCTGCTATTTTTAGGGGGGGGGGGGGGCGGACAAAAAAGCATAATGAGTACATTTATGTATTTTAATGCCAATAATTACATACTTTTACTCAAGTGATACATGTATTTTGAATGCAGGGCCGTAACTTGCAACAGAGTGTTTGTAACCGTTTTTTATCGTACTTGGTATTTTATCTATACATTTTAGTATATAGCTTTCTTTTATTAGTTATTGTTTTAATGTGTCTTCCTGTCTGTTTGTTTCATTGTCTGCTGCTGCTGCTTTTGCTGTGTTTTATTTTGTTGGCTCGTCGTCACTGTAAATGAGGGTTCCATTTGTACACTCTCAGAGTTATGGGGCCCTTGAAATTGAAATGTTTGAGAACCACTGTGCTACACTAAATGGAACAGAGCCTTAATTAGTATGATTGGTAACACCTGTGAAGGAAGTAAGGAAGCGGCCCAATTTCTTTCCAATATGGCTGCTGTGCATAGAGTCTATTGGGCCGTGTTCGGGGAGGAGAAGCTGGGCTGGGAGGGTGTTTTTTGTCACTGCACATACTCCTACAGTCTGGGGGCGGCAACCTGTCGGCAAAGGATTGTTGAACGGGAGGAGTAGGATGGAGGAGGCACTACTGTGCGTCCTCCCGGTGGGGGCTCCTCACTGGCAGGTGAGCCAGTGGGGTACAACAGCAGCGGCATCTAAATCAAGCAACTTAAAAACTGTCTAGGGGTACACACAAAAGCCTGAGTAGACGTTAAAATGACCCCAGAATTGTTTTAAATGTGAAATACCCACTTTAACGTTAACAAAATTGTACCCAAGCAACAGTACTTGAGTGAATGTACTTAGTTACACTTAGTTTCCACCACTGCCAGAGAGAGAAAGAGAGCAGCCTGCAGAGAGACGTCAGAAGTCGGCGTCCCATCCAGACAGCTCATCAGGAGGCGTTTGTTCATCAGCAGGGTATTTGTCAAAGTAGCTGTGGTCTGTAGGGCCTTTTAGCTGCAGTGTAGGAAACGCAAAATCATTACTAACCAAATAATCAAACAATCAATCAATCAGGGTTTTGTGATGTTATATATTGTCAGAATCCTCTTTGATTGTGTTTGTTTATGTGCTGAAACAGTGACTTTGAGAGCTGTTTCAACGTGCAACGTGAAGTCGGTGAGGCAGGTGGGTGAGGAGACTATTTTTGGATGATTCATTTCAACATCAACGGAGCAACTATTGAAGATATCTCACCAACATTAGGAGCTGCATCGTGTCAAGGAAACAACACAAGCCAAACCTCCACCAAAGTGTCAACAACCTTTTTGCTTTGCTGCGACCTACAAGGGGAGTGGCTTGTGTCAACCTATCCAACAGTCATGTCTGCTTCAATGCAGCCGATCCATCCTGGAGAGTTTAATTTGTACCCACAGGGTACAAATTAAACCACCCAATTGAACCGCATTGGGATCAGTAGGGGAGAATTGGATATATAATTGCTAATTGATTCAGTCACTTGTTTTACATGATATACAGCAAGGGTTCCCACACTTTTCAGGCTGTGACCTCCCAAAAATAGAGCCCCCCCCCCAGTTTGTGAACCACTGATATACAGTACAGTAAAATAGACAGTGTTAATTCATTCATTTGCTCCAAGAGTGGACAAATGTACAGGTCCATTTGGTTACTTTCATCCACAAATGAACACTGAGGATTTGCCTTGACTTACCTCTCTTTTCAGTGGAGATGCTAAAGACCTGACCTTCAGTCCCTCCCAGTTGAAACCATTAAACCACCTTTGGATACATTTAAAATAATGTCAGTGTTACATTGTACAGTTTTGTTTATGTGCGTGCGTGCGTGCGTGCGTGTGTGCATGCGTGCACACCACTTGAACCCTAGCATCCTAGGGAGGGAACATTCGCCCGTGTTGTGAGCTTGTAGATCTGCTATTTTTAGATATGAGATTTAGTGTAGAGATGATACATTCTCAATAAACGACATAGTTGTCGTTGACGGTTTTGAAGTGCTAAGTGCATAGGGTTTTAGTGGATATGTTTTATAATTATTATAATGTTATACAATGGATCCTCCTCACCTGTGCTTCTTGATGTCAGTGATTCCATTCTTCAGGTTGCCTAGACGCTCGGCAGGGTTTCGTCTGTAAAGCAGACGTTCGTTAGAGTGATGCTTTCTACATATACCTAATAAGCCTGATTTAAACTGCGTTGCATGCTGGAGTCACGAGCTGCCATTTTCCCACAAGTGGCTCTGTACCTGCACAGCTTTCGTATGAGGTCCTCTGGTCTCTTGGTGACCTTC
Organism: Gymnoscopelus braueri; assembly: GCF_963280865.1. NCBI lineage: Eukaryota > Metazoa > Chordata > Actinopteri > Myctophiformes > Myctophidae > Gymnoscopelus > Gymnoscopelus braueri. Next base: position 8,544,675 of record NC_137608.1, read on the forward strand.
TTGGGGAAGTCCATCTTCTCGATGCCTTTCAGGATGAAGGTGTACGTCATCATCTGGTCACTGCCTGAGAACGGAGGACTGTGGAACGTTAAGAGAGAAGAAAAGGGTGAATGGACAGTGGAACTTCAAAGCTACCCCCTCTATAGCTTTATTGTTCTACCCTGGATTTGAAACAGGGTCTCCTACACAATTGCGGACATTGCTTTACCACTGAGCTAATAGAGCCTGACTGAGAAAAATGTTGACCTTCAGGCAGTACCACTCTTTACAGCTCCAGTATCATCTACTACTGTACGGCCATATTGATGATGAACGCTTGGTTTACAGTGATTTCAAACTCAGGGCTTCAACCTAAATTCTGAAACTAGGGGGAATTTTCACAGGGGTTCTCTACCGAGTCCAATGAGTCCTTCCTTCAAGTGTTACCAATCATACTAATTAAGGCTCTGTTCCATTTAGTGTAACACAGTGGTTCTCAAACATTTAAATTTCAAGGGCCCTCATAACTCTGAGAGTGTACAAATGGAACCAAATTCCATTTGTACACTCTCATAGAGTTACACTCTGGTAAGGGGCTATTTGGAACCCCCCTCAAGGAACCATGAGGGTACCTGGACCCCACTTTGAAACCCACTGGTGTAGCAGTGTTTCCAATGTACGACAAGCACTTCAAAAGTTATGAGATAAACATCGACCAGTCAGGAAAGGGGGCGGGGACAATTTCACCAGGACTCGCCTCCAGTGGCTCTATGATGTCATGTGGTCAGTCTATGACATCAACAGACATAAAAAAAACAGACGGACAGACGGACAGACGGACGGACAGACAGATGGACAGACAGTGATGGGGCACTCCTCCGCAGTGCCCCATCACTGCAAACTCCATCGCGTCGCTCCTGCTGAGTAATGGCCGCTTCCCTAACGCAGACAAGGACTTCAATAGAACAACATCAGCAAGAGTCCACGAGCTGTTCAGGGCCCCAGGATGTGATTCCAACCTATCCATCAACTTCACGACGAAAGAGATCGATCTGGCCACACAACGCCTGAAGACTGGTAAGGCACCAGGGATAGACTGCATCCACCCTGAGTACATGAAACATCAAGGCAAGAAGGCAACTGACTGGCTCTGTTCCTTCCTTTCTACATGCCTCCAGTACTCAAAGCTGCCAAAGATCTGGCGTCGTGCTAAGGTGATCGCCCTGCCAAAGCCAAACAAGCCGAGCGATGACCCAAAGGGATACCGGCCCATCTCACTGCTGTGCGTACCCTTCAAGCTCCTTGAACGCCTCATCCTGGCACGCCTCACCCCAGTGATCGACCCCCAGCTGCCCAAAGAACAGGCTGGCTTTCGAAGCGGTAGGTCAACAACAGACCAGGTGACCCTTCTGTGCCACGACATAGAAGACAGCTTCCAGGCAGGAGAGAAGGCGGGTGCCGTCTTCCTAAACCTCACGGCTGCCTACGACACTGTCTGGTTGCGTGGGCTACATATGAAGCTTCTGGAGACCATCCCAGAAAAGCACATGGTGAGCTTCATAATGGAGTTGCTGAGCAACCGCAGCTTTCGGCTACACACCAGTAACGGCCAAAGCAGCAGGGTGAGAAAGCTCAAGAACGGTGTCCCGCAGGGCTCAGTGCTGGCACCGATGTTATTCAACATCTACATCCACGACCTACCCACAACAACATCAAGGAAGTAACGGCTATGCAGACGACCTGGCCATTTTGCTCAGCAAGCCATCCTGGGAAGCAGTAGAAGAGGGCCTCTCTGAGGACATGAACATTCTGTCTTCATACCTGAAGAACTGGCGCCTCAAGCTCAGTGTTGAGAAGACTGTATCAACAATGTTCCACCTCTACAACAAGTAAGCAACCCGTGAAATTAACATCATGGTTAAAGATGCCCCGCTACAGTCCCAGACCACCGCCCGTGCCGCATTGATACGCCGTCTAGCCGGTACTACGTGGGGAGCCACCACAAAGACACTGCGCATCTCCACCGAGGCTCTGGTGTTCCCCGCCGCTGAGTACTATGCCCCAGTCTGGAGCCGTAGCCCTCATGTGAAGAAGCTGGATGCTGCCCTCAACACCGCCCTACGGACCATCTCCGGATGTCTACGAGCCACTCCAACAAACCAACTGCCTGTCCTCGCTGGAATCGCTCCAGCAGAGGTCAGACGAGAAGCCAACAACACCAGCAGACACCTCCAAGGCTTCCTGGGTGAAGGCAAGATGGAGGGACCAGTGGAAGGCAGCAGAACCATCCAGGCTTCACAAATACATCGAGGACCCAGCAGATGTTCCTGGCCAGAACCTCCCACGCAAGGAGTGGACAACCCTCAATCGCCTGAGGACAGGTGTGGGACGTTTCAATGCATCAATGCACAAGTGGGGCCTCACAGACAATGCCCACTGCGAATGTGGGGATCCAGAACAGACTGTGGAACACGTTATGACCAGCTGCCCCAAATACCGGCCACCTAATGGTGATCGTGGTTTAATTGACCTAGGCAATGACACACTGGACTGGCTTGCTGCAACGGAGCTGAAGGTCTAAGGACATACGACAGAAGAACAGACAGACAGACAGACAGACAGACAGACAGACAGACAGACAGACCTGCCAGTGAGGAGCTCAAAGACCAGGATGCCCAGAGACCAGAAGTCCACGCTGAAGCTGTGGCCCTTGTTGAGGATGATCTCCGGGGCCACGTACTCCGGCGTCCCGCAGAACGTCCACGTCTTCTGACCGCCTTTGATCTTCTTGGCAAAGCCAAAGTCAACCTGGGGACGATTACAGAATAATATCACTACCACGTATACTGTACATCGTCTATGTTGGATGGAAACCTTGTATGTCAGGCACCCAGAACTGGTAGTAAGCAAGCTGATATTGTAGAGCCAACCCAAGGCCCAGCCAGGAGTAGAAAAGCGGCGCACCACCTACGTAGACACACTGCGGCGCGACAGCAGAGCTAACAACACTGCAGAGCTCAAAACCAGGAGTCCAGAGTTGGTGTTGGCTAGTCCGTAACTTTTCAGGATAATGTACAAAATAAAACTGTGTTCCAATGCATCCAATGTAGTTATTATTTAGTCACAAGCTCTTTTCATATTTAAATATTTATAAATCATAGAACGAGGTAGGATATGCACATCCCCACAATTCTTGATACAAAAATATTGTTTTTGGACCAAAACAATATTTACTTGGATCCCATTGGCTGATACAGATAATAATAATCTAAATCTATAAAGTAACTTATGTCTGCAGTTTTTGCATACATTTAGTAGAGTAAAAAGTACAATATTTGCCTCTGAGATGTAGTATGAAGTTTAGAAAAATAGTATGGTATAGAAAAAATTACATTTCCTCAAAATTGTACTGAAGTAAATGTAAGGTGTTTAGTAAAAGTTACTTTCCATCGCTGAACAAAAGGCACATTTCCTGCATACTGCATTTCATCCATGGTGCTTTCATGAATGGCTACGTTCTCACCAGTTTGATGTAGCCCTCAGCATCCAGCATGAGGTTCTCAGGTTTCAGGTCTCTATAGATGACGCTGTTGCGGTGCAGGTAGTCGAAGGCCTCCGTCACACACGCCACACAGAACTTAGCAGTGGGCTCGTCAAAACTCCCCCTGCAGGCCAGGCAATGAACGACAGCTATGAGTGATCAACCTTTAGGAGTAGTGGTTCTCAAGAATGGACCCGAGAGAGAGTCCATTTAGTTCAATTTATATACTCTCAGAATTAAATGAACACTGAGGATTTCACTGTGAACAGTACATAGACATTATTATGGATTCAAGTTGATTAAAATAGGCTATCTACAAGCTTACAACACGTCGCAGCGTGACGTGTTGTAAGCTTGTCGATTTTTCGGTTATTTGTTATTTTAAGATTAAAGAGTATTTGAAGTGGTCAAACTAGCAATAGAATGCAAGCTCAATCTTCCAGAGAATCCAAATGATCTCTCAGATATTTCATAAAAGCAGAGGTTAACCCTCTGGCGTCTGGTATTTTGTAAAAAAAAAAAAAAAGAAGAGGACTATCCTTTTATGGCCGACTTTAGCATAAATCTGCAATTTCTTGAACTGGTGGACTATGTCTACCAAAACATCATAATTCTAATTGTTCATGAAACACAGCGCTAGTGTGTGTGTGTGTGGGGGGGGGGGACTTGGCCAAGGAATCTTTTTTCAGCCTCTGAGACAGAGATTATTATAATAGTTCAGCGTATAGCTTTGTATCCCAGCTCTACCTGTCTCTGAGCAGACTCCAGATCTCCCCTCCCAAGCAGGCCTCTAGCAGCATGTACACATACTTGTTGTCCTTGAACGTACGGTACAACCTACGGACAGAAATAAATGACAAAGTTAAACTCATAGTCAGGGCCATTCTGGTCAGTTACGATGCTCGAGGCCACCTGTGGTCTCATCAAAACACGAATCGGCCTGCTACGGACGCTATACTTCATTAAAGACAGGTTGGGGCGCTCCTCTTCCCAGCTCTGAGAATCACCCTTCAGCGCTCTTAGCGTTCCATTGTTTTTTTTGGCAGAGCGCCCCCTGGGTGCTTCAAGCTACAGATAGTTTAACTTTTGGAGAGGTGCGCCGCTCATCAATCTCACGTTTAATCCTAGTGGCTGTGACTGACAACCCGGTCATTTATGACCTGACGTTGAATTGTTAACCACATACGGCCTTCAAATATAGTAACAAAAAAGCCCCATCAATGACAAACAATAGAGTATACAACAGTATACTGTACTAGGGGTGGGACGATATATCGATATCGCGATATATCGCGATACTTTCTCCCGCGATAAATAATCGATATACTGCCGGGAAAAATCGATATAAAAAAATAATAATAGTAATATTTGTTTTATTTATTTAGTTTGTGATACGTTGTTTTTCCGACTCTGTATTTGTGTAATGATGATTTTGAACTGTTTGGAGCTATTTTATGTGTTTATGAATTGAATACAAGGACTATCGTGATATATCGTTGGTGAATTTTCATGCAATATATCGTGATATCGCAATATATCGAATATCGTGATATTATTGTTATTGAGGGCCTAATATCCACAGATATCGTATTGTGAGATACCCATATCGTCCCACCCCTATACTGTACATCCCTATACAAATAGCCTGCACAATGCAGACAGGTCATGGCTGACCTGACGATGAAGGGACAGTGGACCTCAGCCAGGATCTTCCTCTCTGAGTGGATGTGTTCCTCCTGCTTGTTGTCCACAATGTGCTTCTTCTTCATCACCTTCAAGGCAAACGTGATGTCCTCGTTTTTCACCTTCACCTGCACGCGCGCACACACACACACACACACACACACACACACACACACACACACACACACACACACACACACACACACACACACACACACACACACACACACACACACACACACACACACACACACACACACTTCTTCATATTGGACGGTATCAGTATCTTTTTGTAGGCAGAGATTTTCTCCGCTGTTCCAGCCCTGTGGTTCTCAAAGTGGGGTCCGGGACCCCCTGGGGGTCCTTGAGTGGGGTTATATCTAGACACAAATATAGCATAAAAATGTAGCCTTTAAATCAGCTATTTGAAAACAACTGATCTACACACTCACAAGAGCTTGTAGATCTGCTATTTTCAAAACTCAGAGAATGTTTTTTGAATCATTTTAGCGACACAATTCTTGTATGGGGGGGGTCCCTGACAGAAATTATTTTCAGACGGGGGGGTCCCAAATACATATACATTTGGGGGGGGGGGGGGTCCTTGACATGAAGAAGTTTTAGAACAACGGAGAGAATGCTTTCAAAGTGTTGTTGGGGTCTCACCAGCTCCACTCTGCCAAAGCCCCCGACGCCCAGAGTGGAGATGACCTCCAGGCTCTCGAAGGGCATGGAGGCAGGGATGGACGACACTTTGTCCTTCAGCTGGAGGACATCTGGGGACAGGAGGTGGCTCTGCTGGCATGACACCGATCTCCTGGGGACACGACAGGGACAGTGGTGGAAGAAATAGAAGATTTTCGTTTTTACTTAAAGCTGCACTATGCAACTTTCCTCTTCTACCCCGGCTTTGGACCCGGTTTCCAGCACAAGTGCTGACATTTTTACCATTGAGCTAATAGTGCCTGCCTGCTTGCTCAGGGGATACATTGAATCTTGACCATCAGGTCAGAATTCATGTCAGATCCTGTGTCTAGGAGAGACCTTTGACACAATCTAAATGTCTCAATAGAAGAGCAGAGAGGCAAAATACAACCACCCCAATGTATAAGTTGTACTGTATCAACATACTCTACCATACAGATTGGACAAAATTACATTTTATTCATTAAAAAAGTCAGTATAAGGCATGTATTAAAATGTTTACTGTAAAGGAACAAAAGTATTGTCATAGATCTGCTATTTTTTAACAGCCAAATAAAATAGGGCTTAAAGGGATACTCCACTTTCAAATAAAATAAACATTTAAAAAATATATTAAAAATAAATGAAAAAGTAATGGAAAAATCACGGCCCCCTCACGCATTAGAGTGTCCTACTAATGTGTGAGGGGGCCGTGATTTTGGCATAACTTCTTTCATTTTTTTTTAATATTTTTTTTTAATGTTTATTTTATTTGAAAGTGAAATATCCCTTTAAGTGGTTAATGCATGTTTGTAATGATAATGTCAATCTGTAACATAACATTTATTGTAACAAAGTAACAATTATTTGTCAAATAATTGTAGTGGATATAATAATATTTGCCTCGGAGATGTAGTGGAGTATAAAGTATCAAAATTTGTAAATACTCAAGTAAAGTAAAAGTATCTCAAAAGTGTACTCAAGTACAGCACTTGAATAAATCGTCTCTGTCGGGTGGAAACCTCATATGTCCAAAACTATTACTTTTCAGGATTGAAATAAAATAAAAACAGCAAAAGTAGCAGATCTACAAGCTTATAACGCATTGCTTTGTGCTGCGTTTCGAGCTTGCAGATCTGCTACTTTGAATGCTTTTGTGTGACGCTGCAGTATGATCAAGTAGGGCATTCATTTACGAAACAACACAAAAAGTTAGAATATGGAGATAAGAGGTTTCTGCCCGACAGCAACGATATGAGACGTTTGAAAGGAAAGAAGCATCATAAGGAAGTGAAGCTCGTGTGTCAGAGCAGAGAACAGTACTTTGTGTCCGAACGACTCGTTCAAAAAATATAAATAACTGGGAAAAAGTGCTCCTGTGCTCCTCGGAGCAGAGGTCTCCGCCAGGCCAGGCGGGTTATTGTGGGCCAGCAAAGTTTGGAATTAAGTCTTTATAGAGGTTAGTGGAATCGCTGCATTCATGATTTGAGGCGTTTTTTTTCACGCCGATCGGTTATAGGTAAAAACACAAATCAGCTTGTTATAACGCCACCATGAGCCTGATTCAAAAAATGTAGGGTGGCATTTCTTCCTCGGCCTAGTGGCAATTGTGCGTGCAAAGTTTCACGGCAATCGCACGCCGCGTTCATGATTTGAGGCATATTCTTCCAAACTGACCACTCCTGCAAACTTTAGAAGCATTGGGCAGACCCGTCTTGATCACATGACTCTAGAGATACTGTGTAGAGTAATATCAGAAAATGTGTTTTGCAAAAATCTGCCCCCTGGTGGCGCTATAACAGGCCGAGGTGAACAATTTGTGGCAGAGGTTCTGCTCTGGCATCCGGGGAGCAAGGTTATAATAGTTTTGGATTTTTTATTATAGTTTAGTTTTAGTTAGTTTTGACACTTTTTTTTCTAATTCAGTTAGTTTTAGTTTTTAGAGCGGGTTTGCTAGTTTTTATTTAGTTTCTATTTTTGTGACAACACTTAGTTTTAGTTTAGTTTTTATTAGTTTTAGTGTTAGTTTTAGTTTTTTTTTTCATACTTTGTTTTTTTTGTCAGGTGCAGGATTCAACAGGTCAAAGTAAGTATTGTGTAATAAAAACTAAAACAAAAGATACCATTTAAAAATATATATTATTCAGTTACTGTTTGACAATCAACTATCCACACAACAGTCCACAAGATAGCAGCCTTAAGTGCAAAATGTACTGTGCCTGGTATAAATCAAAATAGCCATACAATATATGAACATAAACCCTTTCATGACACACACAGGGTCCAGGGGTCTCAGGTTTCTGAGGTGCTCAGAGAGGCTGCCTTGTCAAGGTACTCGCTATCAGTGGTGGAAAAAGTACTCAAATTTGTTACTTAAGTAAAAGTGTCAATACATGTAGAAATACTCTGTTAAAAGTAAAAGTCCGGAATTCAAAATGTACTTGAGTAAAAGCACAAAAGTATTGGTATCAAAATTACAAACAAAGGTAAAAGTACTCATTATGCAGAATGTCCCATTTCACAAGTTTTCAAAATGTAGGCTATAAAAGGTAAACACATCTTTTGAAAAAAGCAGATCTACAAGCTCACCAAAGCATTGTGAGCTTGTAGATCGGCTATTTTCAAATGGCCGAAATGAAGTGGGTATAATGTATGTTTTGTAATAATAATCAAAATACCTACAAAGTAACTAGTAACTAAAGTTTTCAAATAATTGTAGTGGAGTAAAAGTACCATTATTATCTCTGAGAGATGTAGTGGAGTAGAAGTAAAAATACAGAAAATTGGAAATACTCCAGTAAAGCAAAAGTACCTCAAAATTGTACTTAAAGGGCAAGACCACTTTGGTAGAGGTTTGGGTTGTGTAGCCTTGCCATGATGTAACTCCAAAGGTAGACAAGAAATGAAAAATAATTGCTCCATTAATTAGAAATTGATCATTAAAAATATGCTCCCCATTGACTTACATTGTACACTGAAACAGCTCTCAAAGTCACTCTTTTAGCCCATAAACGAACACAAACTAAGCTCATTCAGACAATATAGAACATCACCAAACCCAGTACTGTTTATTTTTTTTATAAAAATGTCAACTTCCTGATGATTTTACTATTTGAAGATCCGGATCCGGATCCGCCGATCCAGTCCAGGTTTTCTTTCTAATAAAAATAGCTAAATCAACAGTAAGTTAACATTTTTATTTAAAAAAAAAACAGTACTGGGTTTGGTGATGTTCTATATTGTCTGAATCGACTTTGTTTACATTCGTTTACATGCTAAAAGAGCGACTTTGAGAGCTGTTTTACTGTACAATGTAAGTCAATGAGGAGCATATTTTGAATTATCAATTTCTAATCAATGCAGCAATTACTTTTTATTTCTTGACCACCTTTGGAGTTACATCATGGCAAGGTAACTACACAACCCAAACCTCTACCAAAGTGGTCTTGCCCTTTAAGTGGGCTACAGTAGGCTACTTGAGTAAATGTACTTAGTTACTTTACACCGTGGTCCGTGGGTTTTTTCCCTTTGATAATTGCTCCACATTGTATCACCCGTTTGCACTACAAGGCAATTGTTATTGTCTTTCTTGCTGTTGTATTCAAATAAATCCCATATAGGACCATATTTGTCCCAACTTGTTTCTCCGTCGCCATTATAAAGTAACGTGCAGTGCCGTGCAGTCAGTCAGTCAGTCAGTGCTGCTCACGTGCTACGATGCAAATTGAAAACAACCGGAGTAACTCGCCCCAAAACACACTCGCCCCCAATTCTTTCGCGTACCAGTGATTCTAATACCGCCGGATTTGCCCTGGGGCGACGGTGTTTTGGGGCGACTACGTCAGCGGACCAACGGTGACTGCAACTGACGTAGAACTGCGCAGGGGAAATGAATCGAATTAATTTAAATCTAAAAGGCTTATAAATATTGACAAAAACTAAAACGAAGGGCATTTTGACTATCATTTCAGTTAGTTTTAGTTAGTTTTGTAAACACACAATATAGTTTCAGTTAGTTATCGTTTTTCTTTTTTCTTTTAGTTTTTATTTAGTTTAGTTAACTGAAATATTTTTTCACCTTTAGTTTTCGTTATTTTGTTAGTTTTAGTTAACTATAATAACCTTGCCGGGGAGTGGGTGTGCACAGTTTCACGTCGATTGGGCCTACGGTGCCGGAGATTAGCTGTTCACAGACAGATGGACGGACGGACGGACGGACAGGGTGCAAAACACATTCCAATGGATCCAATGTACAGTAACTAGTTATTATTTAGCTCTTGTTAATACTTTCCATTGGTTCAATATTATAAAGACTAATATGAATACAGACTTTCAACCTGGCGTCCCTATTTTGGGCATGTCATTGGAGGTGGAAAAGTTCTAAATGTTTCCAAAAATAGACAATGCAGACAGGTGCCAAGTACAGTGGTTCTAAAAGTGTGGTCCAGGGACTCTCCGGGTTCCTTAATGGGGCTCTAAATTGACCCTTACAAGTCTGTAACTCTGACAGTGTACAAATGGAATCAAATGGACCCTATCGGGTCCATTTGGTTCCATTTGTACACTGTCAGAGTTAAGATGGATGTTGAAATATAAAAGTTTGAGAACCACTGAGCTAGTACATCGGCTGTTTTCCCTACTTTTGTACAATATTGTCATATGACGAATTATAAAATAAATAGGGCATTAATCTTCTGCCCAACAGTGATGATTATGTTGCCACGATATAAAGAATAATACTGATATAACTTCTTCCATAGTGTATGGCGACCAGTTTGATCTGACCTTTCATCCATCACTCAGTGGAAGAAGTACTCTGTTTTTACTTAAATAAAAGTAGCAATACCACAACATAAAAATAGTTAAAAGGCCTGTATTCTAAAATGTATAAAAATGATATACAGTACCAAAGTAAAAGTACTAAAATCTTTCAGATTTTTGTCGCATTCCTAAGCCAATAATTTGACGACCGGCGGAAAGATGCTAATGTCTCCGGTAGGAGACTCAAAGAGCCTCCATTGAGTCTCCTACCGGAGAGTCCGCCGGTTACCAAATTATTGGCTTAGGAATTCAAAAAAATCTCCATTAATTCAAGGCTTCGTATGGTGTGTAATTGATAGAAAATAAGTCATTTTTGTGGTGAACTGCTCCTTTAATTGGTTAATGTACGTGTTGTAATAATAATTATATAGATTTAGTAACTTTGTAACTAAAGTTTTCAAATAATTGTAGTGGAGTACAAAGTACTTGAGTAATTGTACTTGGCTACTTCTCCAGCCCTGTCTGAAGACCTACTTGGCGTGTCTCTTCTTGTCATCACGGTCCAGACTGGCCACATAACCCTGAAGATACTTCTGCAGCTCACTGAAGGTCCCCACCGTCTGGTCAAATGTCCTGTAAGAACAACAGCAACCTAGTACGTCAACTCTAAACACAGCAGTACAGTATATAACCCATCAAGACCTGAGGCCGACTCTAAAAACGTATGTTGCTATATCAGTGGTTCTCAAACATTTTCATGTCAAAATTTTACATGGATTTGGCCGCGGACCCCCATCTCTATTTTGTTCCAGAGACCCCAAGAAGCAAAGATTAGAGTAAAAACAATTGCTTTCAAAATACGTATATATACAGTATATATGTTACAGGGAAATTGGCATTCCAGGGAAATTGAAAGGGGAGCGCTTGTTTTCACCGCCCACCAGGCAATTCTGTAGAACCAACGCTAGAGGGCAATGCAAGCCAGACATGAGCCCCACACCACACACGCACACATGCACACGCGCACAAACGAGCACGCACACACGCACACGCACACGCCTTATTCCATGCAGTTGAAGCACAAGGGGGCGAGGGGGCGGGGCTGGCGGGCTATGTTAGTGCAGTGAGTGGCAGTTGGGGCAAACGCAGTCCCCACAACATCATTTACGATTCTGTGCCTATCGGTACATAACTCGGACGGCGCTTAGTCGACTAGCAGACCATCGGCCGGTCGGCGCGGGCACTCGCGCCTGGAGGCGCTCGGGCGCGACTCCTCGGCCTCAAGGTCTGCTGAGTCGGCGCGCCTCCGTCATGGTCCAAAACTATACTTTATCGGCGAAAAAAAGTAGTCCGTGGTTGTTTGAAAAAGTAATGTCCCAAGCGGGAGTCAAACCCAGACTCCCAGTGGTAGTGGAGTTCAATGATTACCGAAGTGCGCCACTGAGGCCTCCTGGTTGCTATGTTGTTGTTGTCGTCGTCGTCCTCGCATCAAAGCCCCACCTCGCAGCCCCGCGCCTAAAAGCAAGTGCTCCCCTTTCAATTTCCCTGGAATGCCAATTTCCCTGTGACATATATACTGTATATAATTGTCAATATTTTTCAAAAATAGCAGATCTACAAGCTCATAGCGTGGCACGAAGTTACGCGCAATGAGCTTATATATATCTGCTATTTTTGAAAAGCCAAAGTATAAAATAATAGTTGAAGTGGTTAAAATGATTGTGATGCTATATTAACTACTTTTGCTGGGGACCCACTGGATTTAATGGGATTATGTTATTGCTGAAATCGATAGCTTGGTCACGAAGGATAGGGAAAAGGAAAACATCCAGAGCTTTTAAAAAAGTGAGGAATAAAATCACACTTTCCCCCAAAACATAAATATAATCTATATAACTAGGGTCATGGTTGGGAACGCTTTCCCCTTTGGAAATACAATATGCATTGTTCCCGTTGTACCAGGTTGTTGGCAGAGTACTTCACCATTATCATAGTACATGGAGAACAAAATACGGTTCCATGTATGAAGTGGGCATAAATGGAACTCAGAGGGACGGACAGAGATATTTGGATTTTCGGTTCTGGACAAGCATTGGTCTGACCGAATTCCCACAACCGCCCACAACACACGCTCAGTTTGAAGTAGATCAGTGGGCCGGTTACCATTATTACCAAACAAGCCAGACAGACATACAATCTATTCTATTCTTCCTCTTGTGTTCCTTTACAAAAAGAAACAAACAAACAAAAAACGTACACTTCAGCTTTGAGAGCCGGCTCCCAGCGTTCACCTAGCTCATTAAAACCACAAAAGCATCTGTGTCATTTTAGATGCACTATTCAAAAATAGCAGATATAAAAGCTCGCAGCGCGTCACTTGTACATCTGCAATTTTTTTGAATATTTTTACCGGCTCAAAGAGAAGACTCGTTGGAGGATGACGACAAGGATGACGACACAGCGTCGCTATTAACCGAGCACCGCGAATCTCCATCGTCCCGTTCGCCGTCGGCCGTCTTCCCCCTCACTGCCACGAACCAATACACGGCCCCGGCGCACAGGAACACGAGCAGCAGCACGGAGGTCATGGAGGCCGTGAGGAGGGCAGGTGAGGGGTAGGGGTTCGGGCGGGCCCGGGGGGCGACCAGCCTCCCTTCGGGCAGCATGGACAGGTCGAACAGCTCTTGCATCGCTTCGTGGCCCCGCACGTCCTTGGGCGTCACCGTGAGGTACCAGTACAGCCTGAGGATGGAGACCTTCTCGTTGAAGATATCACACTGGTAGGTGCCCTGGTGGTGATCACCGGCCACGGGGATGGAATAGAGCGCGTCCGTCCCGGTAGTCACCGTCTTAAACCGGCCCACCCGCGTGGTGTTCAGCCCCGCCGCAAACTTCCAGACCATCTGGACGTTCGGAGGCAGAGTGACGTTCTGAGGCAGAGTGAACGACAAGTTGCACCAAATCTGGATGCTCTTGTATTCCGTGACCTCGGTGTCCTCAAGGGGGCAGTCCACAGGTAATCCACAGGACTCGTACTTACACGACACGCAGTTGTACACAACGTTGTCGACCAGGAAGCCGCACGGATAGGAACATTCCTTGGCTCGAGGCAGCCGAGAGGCATTTGTGAGGAATATTCTGGCGGCCTGTTGCAGAATTGTGATATACTCCTCGGCAGAATGTTGTTTTTCGTTAAACACGGCTACCAGTGGAGTAATCAAATCTTGCATAATTCTCTTCAATTTGAAATAGTAGTTGGTCCCTACTCTGGCCGCCTCTTTGAGTTTATCATCGTAGTCGAATATTTGCTTCACTAACCCCACGCAGAACGAGTGGTTAGAATCTGGGGGAAAACGCTCGCAGAGATTAAAACGTATCATTGGATCATCGCCATCGGCGATGTTCATCATAAGACATTCGAAACAGCACAGAGAGGGATGAAGCAGGAATGCGGAATATAACACAAGGACTAAAAGTATCTTCCAGATCATCTTCATTTACTGGTTTAAAATGAAAATATATCATATAAATGCTAAATTATGTTATGACGTCATTGCATGATGACGTTGTTATGTAAGGATGTAAAAAACACATCATAATTCTTTAATTTACTGGTCCACTCTATGAAAAATAATTTACATTTGTGTTGTTGATGCTGAAGCACTTTTCACACCGCTAACCTCTTGAAAATAACATCAGTAACAGAATAAAACTTTATGCACACTATGCCCGTTGAGAATACCTGTTGTCAGAGTACCCACTGTATGTACCCTATCATTCCTATTCTGGGCCAAACGTTCAGCAAAAATAGCTGATGTACAAGCTCACGACACGTCGTAAAGAGAGGTATTGTGAGCTTGTACTTGTAGATCAGCTATTTCAGGCAAAAATATTTGGTGTAGAGCTGTGGTTCCCAAACTGGGGGTCGGCTCCAGAGGGGGTCCCCAAATTATTTTGGGGAGGTCCCCAGATGATTTAACCTCACTCCGTCAAATGGAAGAAGCTTGCGACACACATTTTGTTTCACAGCCCACTTCCATCTGAGACTCCGGTCGCAGAATCGATGACAGACAGTTTAATTTTTTCAAGCTACTAGGCAGGTGATTGGATGATCCCGCCCCTAGCAGCCGCTGATTGGTTCGAACACGCAGGGTTCGGGCAGCTTTACTCCGTGAGCAATCCCAGACTCCTTCCTGAAATCAAATGCAAATGAGATTTCCGGAGGGAGGGGGGTTTACCAGGCTACAGATGATTAGCTTAATGTGCAACATTGTGTTCTCACTCAACAGTAAACAAACCAACATACAGTTTAAAGGGCAAGACCACTTTGGTAGAGGTTTGGGTTGTGTAGTTACCTTGCCATGATGTAACTCCAAAGGTGGACTAGACCATCGTTTAGAAATTGATAATTCAAAATATGATTTGACTTACATTGTGCGGCAAAGCAGCCAAAGTCACTCTTTTAGCATGTACAGTAGACGAACACAAACCAAGCTGATTCTGACAATATAGATCACCACCAAACCCAGTGCTGTTTGTTTTTTTAATAAAAATGTAAACTTCCTGTTGATTTTACTATTTGAAGATCCGGATCCGCGGATCCAGTCCGGGTTTTCTTCTTAATAAAAAATAGCAAAATCAACAGGAAGTTAATATTTTTATTAAAAAAAAAAAACACTACTGGGTTTGGTGATGTTCTATATTGTCTGAATCAACTTTGTTTGTGTTCGTTTATGTGCTAAAAGAGTGACTTTGAGAGCTGTTTGACCGTACAAAGTCAATGAGGAGCAAATTTTGAATTATCAATTTCTAAACAATGGAACAATTATTTTTGATTTCTTGTCCACCTTTAGAGTTACATCATGGCAAGGTAACTACACAACCCAAACCTCTACCAAAGTGGTCTTGACCTTTAACTGAGCAACTTTCACTTGTAGTTGAGTCATATTTGACCATCATAGATGGAGTATCTATACTTTGACTCAAGTACTGGAGTTGAGTACTTTGGTACTGTAGTCTCACTGGAGCTGGAGCAATGTTTTTCTCTTATTATTTTCTTATTATTTTTTTCTTCTAAATGCCTAATCCTAACCCTATTACAAACTTCTTCTTCTTAGAGTCTTTTCCTAATTGTAACCCTAAAGCTCATAAACGATATGCTTTGCGATTATTTCACATCAAACTTTTATTGTGGTGAACGCCAGATTCATACAAGTTGGTGATTTTATTTACGCTGAAAATTGGACCATGTTTCGGAAAATTATTACAGCGCTTCGCCATGTTATAATTGCGCTCAGTGTACATTTATTTATATGTGTAAGTATAGTAATACACACATACACACACACACACACACACACACCCCCCCCCACACACACCCACACACACACACCCACACACACACACACACACACACACACACACACACACACACACACACACACACACACACACACACACACACACACACACACACACACACACACACACACACACACACACAGCAGCCTTGTCTTATTTTCTCCACTTGAAAATAGTTTGAGCTTGTCACGGTGTCAACTTGCTGAAGAGGACAAGTACAGAGGGCCTCCACAAACGCTTTTGATTGAGAAATTTGAGACAGTGTTCTGGACAAAAGTCAATTAATATTGCGCTTCCTCTTTCAATCTTTCTCTAACGCGATTTGTCTTGACTTTAGTTCCCAACGACCAGAAAACAGCACGACTGCTGTTTTGGAAAACGGTTATATTTGAAATTAAATTATTAAATTAATTTAAATTAACAAAGAAAGACAGTAAGGATGCCAATAAGCTCATATCGTCACTGTCTTCTACGTCCAAAACCGAACATTTTCAGGAAATGGAATAAAGAACCTTTGTTCCATTGGAACATACAGATGCAATATTTTAGAATTTCAAAGGGCCTGCCATTGGAAATTCATGGGCAAATCAGTGGGAGATCCAAACCTTTTCAGTGAGAAAGTGTGACAGTCGCCAGGTGTGAAATGGTGTAATTTCAAACAAAGACTAACAAGTAAGACGCGCGAACGCTGGAAGCGAACGCAGCTCGAAAATATTGTGTATTTACGGACTTGTAATCCGTGTTATTTGAACATTGACATTGTGTGTGTGTGTGTGTGTGTGTGTGTGTGTGTGTGTGTGTGTGTGTGTGTGTGTGTGTGTGTGTGTGTGTGTGTGTGTGTGTGTGTGTGTGTGTGTGTGTGTGTGTGTGTGTGTGTGTGTGTGTGTGCAGAGCATTGTCTAAATTCCTGCACTCTGGCGCACTCTGGCGGCTGCAAATAGGCAGTGCACGCACGTGAGTCACATGGGGGCGCGAGGCAATGAGAGCGTGAGTCACATGGGGGCGCGAGCCAATGAGAGCGTGAACACAAAGACAACACACACACACAACCCAAGCACAGTTACATAGTAAGCTCCACTTGGTCCTTCCGCATTCGCAATCAGGCCCGAATAGGGGGGAAACTGTGAAACGATGAGCAGGTCGGTGCCTTGCAATGATTTCCTCTGCCGTCTGTGTGAATGTGCGCATGAATTGGTGAATGTAAAGTGCTTCGGAATATAAGGATATACAGTATATACTGTAAATACACCATTCACCATTTTACGCTGTACCTGTCAAGTATAGCCTAAAAAATAACTAAGAAACAAAGAAAAGGATACTCACTCTCGGTCAATCACAAGGCACTCCACTCCGTTCTCATCAGCAATGATATTGGCTGATCTGACGTCATCACTAGAAGACATGAAATGTTTATATGTTAAGTCTGAGTCCTACTTCATCGTACAACCGTGTTGCTTGCCCGAAAACGGCAGATATAGAAGCTCACAATTAGTCCATGAGCCAGACAAGATTTCATTATCGAAAGAGTGGGCAAAACCATACCTATATTAAATTGTTTATAGGGTCAATATAAGTAAATAAATATATGATAACCTTTCCACAGGAGCAGCTTTTTCATATTTATCACACATTTCGTTATTTTCCCCATACGCACATGACAGGTGAAAACATTACAACATTTAAAAAATAGTTATCATAATGAAACTTCCCCAGTTGATTACTTACATGAAGACAATGATTTATTGTATTACAAGTTTTCTGAAATTGTATATTTAAATATGCAAATTAGGCATTAGGAAAATATGCCCGAATTTGCATAACTTTCCAGAATCAACATTGGAACATTGGACAAAGCCAGAGTCAACATTCTTATTTCATTTTGTTAAGATGTTGGAGTCAAAGGTTTTTAACGAGGGAATATTCAATATCTGGCTCAATTTTGGGGCTCTGGCTCATGGACTAAATGCATAATTTGCATATTTAAATACACAATTTCAGAAAACTTGTAATACGATAAATCATTGTCTTCATGTAAGTAATCAACTGGGGAAGTTTCATTATGATAACTATTTTTAAAATGTTGAATTTTTTTCACCTGTCATGTACGTATGGGGAAAATAACAAAATGTGTGATAAATATGAAAAAGCTGCTCCTGTGGAAAGGTTATCATATATTTATTTACTTATATTGACCCTATAAACAATTTAATATAGGTATGGTTTTGCCCACTCTTTCGATAATCATTGCTCAATTTTGGGGCTCTGGCTCATGGACTAAATGCGTTGCAACGACAAAGTAATTATGGAAATTAAAGGTAGGGTAAGTGATTTGCTTTGGTTAAAATAAGTGTTAAATAGCTCTATATTCTGATAGTACTCATTGCTATAGAGTGTTTGTTCAGTAAAAGGAGTCTCCATGTCTCTCCAGCTCTTTATTAAACAGAAAATGCATTTTAGTTTCAGTTTCATTTCCAATTTTATCCAATCAGGACAGAGAAATCAGTCAGGATACAGATTAAACAAGTGACATTGGAAGTGATGACACTAAGAAATGAGCAGGCAAAATGGGAACTGGAACACTATAAAAATGAAGCTGATAAATGGGTACTTTCTCCTGATTGGCTGAGATTTTGTCACCTACCAGAAAATGTATTTTCTGTTTATTAAAGAGCTGGAGAGGCATGGAGACTCCTGTTACTGAACAAACACTCCATAGCAATGATTACTATCACAATATAGTGCTTTAACCTTTTAACAAAAAACTTTTTGTTTTAACCATAAAATATCACTTACCCTACCTTTAATTAATTATTTTGTTTGTCTTTTTAAAATCTTTTGAAATTATATATATTCTTTTTTTTTAATGTAGGAAACAAAAAAAAGGGGATATTTACTCCCATACAAATTTGTCCGTGACGCAAACATGGGTCCCAACCCACTGTTTGGGAAACTGTGGTCTAGAGAACCAAACGAGCTGCAACACTCGCATTCTGCAATGACTTCCTCTTCCATTGTTCAGACACTGGGGACAACCTGGCTTTTCCCTCAGAAGCGTTCAGTGTGTGCACAGAGTGCTTCCAGATACACCGCTCCGTCCGAATACCGAACGATAAGACAGTACCTGGGGTACGCTCCTGCACTCAAAAAATTGCAAAAATTGCAGATCTACAAGCTTATCGTTGTGAGCTTGTAAGATCGGCAATTTTCACCACGCAACACCATCGTATGACAAAATATAAAATGGCTTAAGTGGTTATAATAAAGAGGCATTCTTTTCTGGAACGGGAACAGATTTCGTGTGGAAGTGCAGAGCAAAATATTGAGCTTGACTTAACTCTTAAAGTGCACAAATGGAACATATCAATGTCAGACACTACAGTATGCGTGTCGGGTACCTTATGAGGGCCTTCTCTCCGAAGTAGTCCCCTTTGTGCAGCGTGTTGATGATCTGGGGAAGCACCTGTGTCTCTGTGCTCTGCGTCACTTTCACCTGCACACAGTTCAGGTTCACACACCGTTCAAACTCCCAGAATGCAACAAATGGACCTGTGTCCGTTTAGATCAGCAGTTATCAAGGATAGGATTTTGACAGTAATACGTATGTGTGCCTCTAACAAGTCATCTATGACATATGGTTCTGTATTAAAAAAGACTAAAAAAACTAAACAACAATTATAAAGCCCCATAACTTTGATGTCAGGCAGAAACCTCTTATCTCCATATTCTAACATTTTGTGTTGTTTTGTAAATTAACGCCTTACTTCATCATACTACAGGGTCAAACAAAAGCATAAAAAGTAGCAGATCCGAGATTGTAGATCTGCTACTTTTGGTGCTTTTGAATTTGAATCCTGAAAAGTAACAGTTTTGGACATATTATGAGGTAGTGCAGCAGTGAGCACTGGTGGATTTTATCCGCTCTACGGTCAGGGGGGGGCATTTCCTGTATTAGCCTACGCCTAAGCCCCCCCCACTCCCCCCCAACAATTGTGTCTGGGCTCTGGTTTAGCTGAATAGCTGCTATCTCACACAGGCTGCTAATGGCAGTTAAGAGTCCCCTGAGGTTGAGCTGCCGGCTCTCTCCATCTCCCCCACCACCCCCCCCCCCCCCCCCCCCCCCCCCCCGGTGTCGGGTTGCTGACATTACCAGACAAGACAGACACACAGGCGGGTGGGTGGGATGGTGAGCTGACTCCCACAGGGTGAGTCATAGCTGACATCCACCTCCCTTTGCCCAAACTATGAAGAGGGGGTAGAAGCATGGGCCCTGGATGGCATGGAAGGTTTACAGTATTCAAAGGAGAGGAACTGAAGGTCTATACTTTAACATTTTCATGTCACGGACCCCCAGATTGATATGCATTTGGCCGCGGCCCCCCATTTGAAAAGATTCTGCGCCAGAGAAGATTTGTCAACATTTGTCGAAAACAGAACCATTGGTCTAGACTCTAGAGCACGTGGTTGCAAAACTGGGGGTCCCCAAATTATTTTGGGGGGGTCCCCAGCTGATTAGCTTAATATGCAACATTGTTTTCTCACTCAACAGTAAACAAACCAACATAAAATAGCCTACACAGGTTATCTGCACCTTTCTAAAGTGACAATTTAAGGACTTTTTAGACCTTTTTTTATACCAAATTGGCCAAATTGTCAAATATTACGTAAGAAAGAGGCAAACATTGTGAAAATAGCCGATCTACAAGCGCCCAGTGTCTGTCTATTGTTAGTGGCTAGAGTGTGTGATTGATGTGAGAGGACACGTTTACCTTTCCCTGTGAGATGAAGTAGAAGGTGCTGCCC
The DNA here is from genome assembly GCF_963280865.1 of Gymnoscopelus braueri. NCBI lineage: Eukaryota > Metazoa > Chordata > Actinopteri > Myctophiformes > Myctophidae > Gymnoscopelus > Gymnoscopelus braueri. The sequence goes on from NC_137608.1 coordinate 8,565,484, forward strand.
TCCTCACCCTCTCGGATAACGTACTCTCCTTTGTCGTAGTATTCCTGGAGGAAGGAAGGTGCAGAGGAGACGCAAGTCAAGAGAAGATGAAAGTGTTACGCTGGATTCACACCAGCAGCGCTGATGCTTGTTCACGACGCAAAATGCATTAACCCGTTAAAACTGGGAAAATAGATTTTGAAAATAGCAGATGTACAAGCTCACAGTGGTCGCTTCGTGCTGCGCTGCGAGCTTGAACATCTGCTATTTTTGAACATTTTTCAATGTTCCTCCTCTTCTGGGGCAGGGGGGGGGTCCCTGGCACAAAACATTTTCAGATGGGAGGTCCGCAGCCAAATACATATCATTTTGGGGGTCCTTGGCACGAAAAAGTTAGAGAACTACTGATTAAGAAGGCATTTGTAGAATCGGCCTAAGGTCTTAATGGGTTAAACTGCACGTGTGCGAGGTTACGAGTGACAGCCTGTCACCGTGCGTCAACGTCGGTAGTAGACGTTGACGCACGGTGAAGAAACGACTGTACAGGTGAAGAAACGACTGTATGGAAGTAGCACATAAAAATAAAAAAATTAACTAGCAGGTGTAGATGTGAAACTAATCAAGATTGAGCAACTAAATTATGTATTTATTGTCTAAAATGAATAGGTTGGTTACAAACAAGCTGCCAGAAATGAGGAACGATTGTGTCTACTTCACTTTTTCTCTCCTGGCTGGGCAGAGCTAACCTGACACCGTCAAATGGAAGAAGCTTGCGACACACATTTGTTTCACAGCCTACTTCCATCTGAGACTCCGGTCGCAGAATCGATGACAGACGGTTTTTCTTTTTTTCAAGCTACTAGGCAGGTGATTGGATGATCCCACCCCTAGCAGCCGCTGATTGGTTCGAACACGCAGTGTTCGGGCAGCTTTACTCCCTGCGCAATCCCAGACCTCCTTCCTGAAATCAAATGCAAATGAGATTTCCGGAGGGAGGGGGGTTTACCAGGCTAGGGCAGAGCAGCAGTGAGCCGCTCAGAGCACCCCAAGACCAGAGCTGTCCCTGCTGCTCCCACCATACTGGGGATAGACTGTTTATGTGTGTGTTGTGAGACATGTTATTCAAACAGGAGATGAGTGATAGTTGTCTATCTACAACTGCTAGTTTATCATATTTATTTTATACCCCTAACACTATAAACTGAGTTATACTGTGTACGCGACTGTCACACGCCGCAAATAGCTTTTCTACACGATCACGATGTGTCGCAGTGAGCTTGTAGATCTTCTATTGTGCATTCTAATCCTAACCTTTTCCTAATTGTAAACCTAACTCCCCAAATCTTATTTAACCATAAAACAACAATTTCTCTTCTGAGGACCAGGAACATTATCATCACAATGTGTATTTTCTCAAATTCTTGTGGGGACATTTGGAAGTATAAGACACAGATACACAGACACACACAGACACAGACACCCACACAGACACACACACACACACACACACACACACACACACACACACACACACAACACACACACACACACACACACACACACACACACACACACACACACACACACACACACACACACACACACACACACACACACACACACACACACACACATACACACACACACACACACACACCCTGTCAGTCACACATCTGTTTGAATAAACTCTTTCGGGGACCTTGGTCAAATACTAATGGTAACAGTATCTGGGAGTGAGCAGTGACAGGAACAACATCAGAGCCGTTCATCAACAGGGTAATTTGTGAGGGCTTTCCGACTGGAGGAAGAGAAAACATGCTGACACTCGGTAATAGTATATCGTCGTTGTCGGGCGGAAACCTTGCCATGTCCAAAACTGTTACTTTCAGGAAATGGAATAAGGAACCATGTGTTCCAGGTGATCCAAAGTAGTTATTATTTAGTCACAAGCTCTTTTTAATGCTTTTCATTGATTAAATATCCTTCTTATATTAAAATTGCTTAGAGAGTGGGTGGACCAACGGTGGACGCCACAAATGCAACGTCTGGATATTTGGTTGCTCCGATCCGCACCAAACTTGTCACAAACACAGTTCAGGGGTCTGCCATGAGAATAGTCAGACCAGGGGCCATGTTGTACGACCCAGCTTACTGCTGTCGGGGGTCCCCAGGTTAGACAGAAGCCACACATTGTCAAGGCACACCGTTGCTCCAATCTGTACCAACCTCGGCACAAACACTGTTCAGGGGTCTGCCATGAGAAGAGTCACACAAGGGGCCACGTTGTACAACTCAGCTTATTGTGTCAGGGGCACCCAGGAGCCATGTTGTACAAGCATGCTTACTGCTACCAGGAGCCCCCAGTGGCACCAAACTTGGCACAAACACTAGCAAAGGGTCTGTTTAGGTTCTAACCTATACTGCACGTACTGTATAGGGGGAGATACAGCAGTGTTTAGCACTTCAAATGGCCATAACTCACCCACGCTCTTGTATGATGAAATACAGGTGAAAATAAAAATAATTAATTCAAATAATTTCGAAGATGTATCTACAACACATCATGCTTTTACTACTGTACAGTATGTACACAGACAACTTACCACTTCCAGGCAGTCCACGATTTTGCTCAGCTTGTCCTCTGGTAGATTAGCCAAGAGTGATACACTGCAGAAAACCAACATCCAAAACACATTATAGTCATCGACATCTTATTATAGTTATAGTTATAGTTTGTTTATAAATACAAATAGACACTGACAATGGATCCAGTTATTCAGCTTATTTGGGAGTGTAATTAAGTAAGTCGTTCGGAGAGGCTTATTGCCGGTATCAGCCAGAGCGTGGGCGGGAGTCTATTCCCGTTTCGCATTGTGCACCTACCATCAGCTCCCAGTACTTACTGCATGACTTGCCACACACAAACCGTGCTACTCATACGCTGAGTTGGCGGTGCCCGGGATGGAACACATGACCTTGTGGTCGAAAGGCGAGTATTACACACAAACCGTGCTACGCATACGCTGAGTTGGCGGTGCCCGGGAGCGAACCCATGACCTTGTGGTCGAAAGATGAGTGCGCTACCGACTGAACTACAGGGCACAAATTTGGCAGTTTAAACAAGAACAAGATATGGCCTGATAACAGTGTGGACTTCATGTGTCTATTCTATGATGTCAGTCATCTATCTATTCTATGTCATATTATCTATGTCATAGATAATATGACATAGAATAGGAGTCATACATCATACTGTAGATTCTATGATGACTCCTTTGGGCATGGTTTCAGCCTAAAACAAATTATAAAACATAATAGGTGAAAACCTTGTATGACCAAAACCGTATACATTTCAGGAGATGGGGAAAAGAATAACCTGTGTTCCAATGGAATCAATTTAGTTGTTATTTAGTTGATCAGTATGTGACACTGAAAAAGATACACAGTGGCAAAAACATAATCTCCGCCTTCCTGCCTGGCAGAGATAACTTTTATATAGGCTGCTCGTCGCAGGCACAATCACTTATCCACAAATGACCCATTGTGATAATAAGACTGCTGTATAAAGCTGGATTTATCACGTGAGGGCATAAAGCGTGCCAAAAATAGCTGATCTCCCACGCTCACAGCCTGTGTGTATACATTTGGCTTTATCTTATTGGCCAGTTTGGGACGAACCTTCGCAGGAAGTTGCGGTACTGCTCCTGGCGGGTCTCGGCCGTCCTCCTCATGATGTTCTGGAACACCTCGCGGTCCAGAGCCCATGTCCTCGCTTTGTTGACCACTGCAAGTACAGCAACAACAACATGCATCAGAGAGCATACCGGTGGGGGAAGAATGTTTTACTTGAAAATGGTAAATGGTGCATATAGCGTGCATAATATAGCGCTTTACATTCATTCACCTGTTCACACACAGGAGGCTATTTAACCAGTGACCTTCTGATTTCCAAGCTGCCGCCTTACCTCCTGTGCCCACAGCGGGATTATTATGAGGGTGGGATTATTTCGAAATATTTTTGAATTTTGGCGCAGTCGGTAGCGCTGTCGCCTCACAGTTAGAAGGTCCTGGGTTCGATATCCGCCGGGGACACTGTGGGCGCTGGGGGCGTGTTCCCTCCTCCACGTCATCAGTGCCCATACCGTAGGTGGGGTTGGCGAAAGGGCCTTTCTGTGTGGAGTTTGCATGTTCTCCCCGTGTCCCCTAGGGTAGGTACCCTCACAAAAACATGCAGTAATCCTGGTCTCTATACTGCCTCCTCCTGGTCAGCCGGGGCGCCTGATGGAGGGGAAAGGAACTGGTTGGAATAACGTGTTCCTTCCACGCGCTACGTCCTACCGGGGACACTCCCCCCTGTCAGGTGATAAGAAGCGGCCTGCTCACTCCTCATGCATTGAAGGAGGCATGAGCTCAGTTCGGGGCTCTCTCCAAGCTGGCAGAGGGAGAGTTGCGCCCAGGATTACAAGCTTAGGCATTTGGCACTGGGTGAAAAATTGGCTACAAAATCGTGGGATACATTTTAAGAAGTAATTTGAAAATGTCTTTAAATCTTTTGACCTTTTTTTGTGGGAAAAACTAAACAAACAAACCCCCTCTGACACTATACGGTGCCACCCTGCCTAGTCTACAACCATATGTACTCTGAATGTAATCTGATCCAGCCACTGGCCAGATAGCAAGAAGCATGAGAATCAGATATGTCATTAGAGAGAAGCAAACAAGCTTCGGCGGGGGCGTGTTTACAAAGGCTTTACATCGCATCCCATAGCCTTGCCCTCTGGTTTGTCGTCACCTCATTGGCATTTGGAAGGCACATACCATGTATGTGAGAGTGCTCTTTGTCCCCGGCCCGGGGTCTGTGAAGGACATATTTGTATATGTTGACTAGTAATTGGCTGGTGGCCCTCAGGGGTATGGTGGGGTTAGAGGGTACGCTTACTTGACCTAACATTCAGGGTAGTAGACCAACGTATCGACAACTCATCATTTCATGATGCTTATTAGTTGGGTTTTGCTTTGTAAAATAAATAAATAAATAGCCGATCTTCAAGCTTGTAGATTGGCTTCTTTCAGTAATATAAGCCACACAGTTGTACGACAACGTATAAATCAGACTTAATTCCATTTGTGTCTCTTGATGTATAACTGGCACACAGCAAACGTGCACTAGTGAATCCAGCTGCTGTCAGAGGTCAGAGGTTAACTAGGGTCTTTGTAAAGGTCATATAGCAGTGGTGGAAAGTAACTAAGTACTGCACTTAAGTAAAATTTCAAGGTACTTTTACTTTTGGTACTTTAAGTATATTTTGATGCCAAGACTTTTGCACTTTTACTCAGATCAAATGTTGAATACAGGACTTTCACTTTCACTACTAACAGTATTTCTTCATTGTGGTCTTGCTGCTTTTACTTAAGTAAAATGTTAACACAACTGCTGGGCACAGTAACATGATAATCATGAGCTGTTTACCTCGGACAGACGCCGTTCTTGTGCAGTTATACAGGATGGCCAGTTCGCCAAACGTGGTCCACACATTTATCGAAGTTAGCAGTTTGCAGTTCTGAAACACGTCCAGCTTTCCATCTGGAAACATGAAACAAGGACAATCAAAAGTTTATATCAGGGCTTCCCAAACCCCAATTATTCAATTAACCTACATACTGTACCTAAACCTATTACTTCTACATGTTAATTTCAATATTTATTTTCGGTTAATTGCCCAGCCGTAACTGACACAGAACATAAGTAGTAGTAGGACACATGCTCCTGAATATATAGACATCAACTTAATCAAAATAACAGGATGAGGAATATGTCGTTGTGTCTTTGTTAATGTTGGTGTTGATTTGGACTCTTAATCACATGAACCCTAGCATTCCTATTCTCACCTTAACCTAATAGGCGGACTGGTGAAAATAGCCGATGTACAAGCTCACAATGTGTCATGTCATGAGCTTGTAGATCGGCTATTTTCAGCAAAGGCATTTGGTGTAGAGGGGAAATGGAGGGGGCCAAGTACAGATCCCTGAAAAAGGCGATTATAAGTATATTGGTCAAGTGATCAATTCCCTAAAACTTTCAGGGTCTCACCACGCATGCTGTAATACCTTACATTCAATGGGCTGCCCAGGATTCTTAAGTGGGGTTTCTTATTAACATAAATAATGCATTACAAAAGTGATTATCAACCTTTTGAATTTCAAAGATCACCAGTTTGATATGCATTAGGCCACAGACCCCCATTGCATGTGATCGCTTGTAGATCTGCTATTTTCAAATAGCCAAAAATATGAAATAGGGCTCGGGTAGTTAATGGTCAATAATTACAGTACAATAACATGACGCTAATGCTTTTGTACTGTGACTTAAGATTTTGAATGCAGTATATTTACTTGTAACAAAGTATTTTTTTACAGTGCTCAATGCTCGTACCTGCCAGCACATACAGATGGTTGCCAGGCTCTCCCTGCTTGGTGACATAGTCCCCCTGCTGGTAGGTCCTCTCATACATGCACTCCACCATGTCTTTGATCTGCTGCAGCTCCAGCCTCTTCAGATACTGGTTCTTGTTCAGGGCGTCCGTCAGCAGCCTCTTCACACTGTCACACACACCATGAAGGAAAACATCAGCACTCCCCTAGGACCATCTTTTAAGTAGGGTTGGGATCTTTTTGGATTTTTTTTTTCTAAATTTTTATCCCACGATTTTGTAACCCTATTTTTTACACCCAGTGCCAATTGTCTATGTAATCCTGGGCACTACCTTCCCTCTGCCAACCTAGGGAGGCCAGGCCGAGCTCATGCCTCCTTCAATGCATGAGAGCCAACTGACCTTCTTGTCACCCGACAGGGGAGAGTTTCCCTGGTTGGACGTAGCGCGTGGAAGGAACACGTTATTCCAACCAGTTCCCTTCCCCTCCATCAGGCGCCCCGGCTGGCCAGGGGGAGGCAGTATAGTGACCAGGATTACTGCATGTTTTTGTGAGGGTACCTACCCTAGGAGACACGGGGAGAACATGCAAACTCCACACAGAAAGGCCCTTTCGCCAACCCCACCTAGGGTATGGGCACTGATGACGCGGAGGAGAGAACACGCCCCCAGCGCCCAATGCGTCCCCTGCGGGAATCGAACCCAGGACCTTCTAGCTGTGAGGCGACAGCGCTACCGACTGCGCCACCGTGCCCCCCCATCTTTTTTTTTACTGATCTTTTTGGATTTTAACGATTCCCATTCCCTAACGATTCCCTCTAAAGTTTAGAGGGAATCGTTTAGAGTCTAAACGGTCCGATTCCTTAATGGTTCCCTTTAACAATTCCTGTAGGGGGTTCCAAATGGACCCTTAGAAGACTGTAACTCTGAGAGGGTACAAATGGAACCAAATGGTTGGTTCCATTTGTATTATTATTATTATGGTGGTCCTTGAAATTACAAAACTTTTTGAGAACCACTGGTATTGTAATTGTATAACAGACGTGAAATCTTCATACCAGCTCTGACAGCGTGATCAAACTGATTCTGGTTCCTCAATGTTAGATCCGGTTCCTTCGGTTCCTACGGTTCCAGATCCCAGCCCTACTTTTAAGTTGGATCAGGATTTATTGATTTGTAAATAAATAAAATAAAATAAAGGGTGGGGGGTGGTTAAGTTAATTACTTAACCACTTGAACCCTAGCATCCCTATTCTGGGGGTGAAATTAGCAGATTAACAAGCTCACAATGATGTGTTGTGGGCCCCATTGCAGTCAGAACTGCAGCCTCACTCCCAATTTTCACTCTAGTCCGAAGATTCACATCTTCAGACTCCACCTCACCCCCTAGCACTCACCTCTTCAGACACCACCTCACCCCCTAGCACTCACCTCTTCAGACTCCACCTCACCCCCTAGCACTCACCTCTTCAGACTCCACCTCACCCCCTAGCACTCACCTCTTCAGACACCACCTCACCCCCTAGCACTCACCTCTTCAGACTCCACCTTACCCCCTAGCACTCTCCTCTTCAGACTCCATCTCACCCCCTAGCACTCACCTCTTCAGACTCCAATTCCCGACCCTAGCACTCACCTCTTCAGACTCCACCTCACTCCCTAGCACTCACCTCTTCAGACTCCAATTCCCGACCCTAGCACTCACCTCTTCAGACTCCACCTCACCCCCTAGCACTCACCTCTTCAGACTCCAATTCCCGACCCTAGCACTCACCTCTTCAGACTCCACCTCACCACCTAGCACTCACCTCTTCAGACTCCACCTCACCCCCTAGCACTCACCTCTTCAGACACCACCTCACCCCCTAGCACTCACCTCTTCAGACTCCACCTCACCCCCTAGCACTCACCTCTTCAGACACCACCTTACCCCCTAGCACTCTCCTCTTCAGACTCCATCTCACCCCCTAGCACTCACCTCTTCAGACTCCAATTCCCGACCCTAGCACTCACCTCTTCAGACTCCACCTCACTCCCTAGCACTCACCTCTTCAGACTACAATTCCCGACCCTAGCACTCACCTCTTCAGACTCCACCTCACCCCCTAGCACTCACCTCTTCAGACTCCAATTCCCGACCCTAGCACTCACCTCTTCAGACTCCACCTCACCCCCTAGCACTCACCTCTTCAGACTCCACCTCACCCCCTAGCACTCACCTCTTCAGACTCCACCTCACCCCCTAGCACTCACCTCTTCAGACTCCACCTCACCCCCTAGCACTTCACTCTACTTGTATCTTCTTGATGCTAGCTTACTAGCAGAGGTATCTTCGTTACTTGTTCTCATGTACTTGTTTCTTATTTGTTTTCTCTCGAGGTGTAGCTTTGTCATTCCCATTAAATCTTGCAGCCTTATTGTACTGTATATAATCAGGCATGCAACAGTCAGTGTCATTTGCAAAGGATGCTTGTACTGTTTCAACAGGCCTTATGTGCATGAGAGGGTACCGGATAGGCTCATCCACCAAATCACTTGCATCTGTTACCCACATGAACCCTAGCATCACTATTCTGAGCATGTCATAATAGGCCAACATTCGGATACAATAGCCCACCTACAAGCTCAAGTGAGGGGATTGGATTTATTCATAAGGGGTGTTGCCTACGATCTGAAGAACACTAAGAAATTACACATGATGAAAAGGTCCTCTTTGCCAAAATACATCCTGTATTGCAAGTCATTCCTCTGGTGGAATATATGAGCACTGACTGGTGGCATTTTAAGTCCTATACAATTTGTCCTATACATTTCCCCCCCCTCTACACCAAATCTATTTGCTGTTGCAAAGCGTTGTGAGCTAGTAGATTCGATATGAATGTTCGCCTATTATGACATTCCAAGAATTCCCAGAATAGGGACGAAAGGGTTACTGTTAACTTTCTAACCATGCACTAAATTTGGAAAATCAAAACAGGGATACACAGTGTAGCAGAGCAGACCGCCAGAGCTCTAGATGCTTGATTTGTTACGCGGCAGACCAGGGTTCCAATCCATGAACAACATCACACAAAAAGTCCTCTTGCCAGCTAAAAACTAGAGCTCCAAAGTTGAAATAAAACCAAATAATCTCACCTTGCGTCCTTGGGTACGCGTGCCTCCTCAAATGAGAACCTGGGCAGGCAGCTGGAGTCGTAGGTCCTGGAGCTGGGCTCCGCCGACACGCCTGCCTTGGCCCCTTTCCTCCTGTTGAGGGTCTCCTTGACTGGACCCTCGAGGTTGGAGCCGTCCCTGCCGCTACCTTTCAGCGAGGGAGCCCGCACCGCCGCCGCCGCCTGGCCCGGTTCAAACCCCACTGCCGGGGCTGAGGGGTAGGGCTATCACCATCATGACATTTTACTTGACCATTACTTGTCATATACGAGTAATTGCGTTTTTAGCATCTTTGCAAACAAACATTGCACAGGACAGATATGAAAAATAAATAACTTCAACATACAAAGAAATTGACTGACAATATTAAACTTGTACCAAAATAAATAATGTATATGTACATATACTGTATATACATATATAGTGGAAACAAGGTGTCGCATCGCATAGCTTGTAGATCTGATAATTCCACTATTTCTTTTTTATGTTTGAAAACGTATGAACATTCTTCAACAGATGACAACAAATGGAAACGATGCTGACGACCACGCAAATCATGTAATTGTTATATAACCGCTCCAGACCTACCGGTGGTGGTGGTGGGGCCATGGTGGCCTGGCTCTTCAGCTGCTCCTGCAGCTTGTTGAGCTGGATGCACTTGACCTGCAGCTCCTCGCTGAGCTCGGCCAGCATCCGCGTCTGCCTGGCCAGCTGCTCCTGGAGACCCTTGATCTGGCGGTCCTTGGCGCGGAGCTCCTCGTCTCTCCTCTTGCCCTCCCTCTCCGTCTCCTCCAGTCTGGCTCTCAGGGCGTCATGGGGGGACGGGGGGCTCTTGGGTCGGGCGGCTTGGGACGGCTCTTTGAGGGCTCTCCCGTTGGACGCGGCGTCCGTTTGTTTTAAACACTTGGACTTGACGGAGCCGTTCCCCATCTTGTCAACGTTGGGTTCTCTACCTCGTTGTTTAAAGCTTTACAGACAACACAGGAGGCTTTCCTAAACGCATCTCTCTGTGTCACCAGGAGGCCGTACTGACATTTAGCTCCTCGCTGTTCAATGTCACAGCCGGTCTGTTTGAGAAACCTCAGTGTATGATTTCAGACTAAAAAGGCTGACATGTCAATGAGGAACACTGGGGAGAGAGAGAGAGAGAGAGAGAGAGAGAGAGAGAGAGAGAGAGAGAGAGAGAGAGAGAGAGAGAGAGAGAGAGAGAGAGAGAGAGATTGAGTATGTAATGGTCTATGAATGTGTCTTGTCCATTTATTATTCAGAAGGCAGGAAGTATTAGGTTACATGAACAGTTACTTGTGCGAAATTGGAAGCAGTGCGCAAGTAAAGCTCTCAATCTGAAATGTGTTGGGGGGAGGAGTAGTAGTGAGAAGGAAAAAAAATGTTTTATATTAATCTAACGTATCTTTTACTGGCAACAGCACACGTTATTTAATTAAGGAGTGAATCATAGAAATAAATAAATAAGTACTCCCTACAGTCTGCATGGTGTGTATGAGAAAAAATGTCAAAGGAACAATGTTGTCTTTGTTCGGGACCACACCGCCAACTCACACACACATACAGTAGACACCATTCATGAAATTCCTGTTGTGACAAAAGTGGAGGCTCAATTCGCCCATTATCCAATTTATTTATTCTATCTATTTTAAAACTCTGTAATGTGTGGACCCTTACGGGTCCATTTGGTTCCATTTTGCACACTTATCAGAGTTAAATTAACTCAGCATTTGTAGGCCTACAGGGTATATTATGATCACACATAATGGTTAAATGAGAGCACTTTGGTACTTACAGTACGTGTCTTCTTGGTCCGGGGTGGAAATAGCTCTGTGCGTCGGAGCATCAACGCAGCACTGCAGCCTGTGCGCTCTGCTCTGTCTGGAGAGGAGCACTGCCTGGAGAAGACCACGCGCTCCCCCGTTGGCAGCGGCAGGGCTCGAGCCGCCATACGTGTTGTATTCCACTGGGATGCACCACTGACTGACTGCACCACCTAAACAATTACTACCTTCCTTGGCCACTGTTCATGTACACAAAGACAATTTATTCTGCACTGTAATGTAAATAATAACAATTATTATTTGTATTATTATAATGACCAACTAATAATAATCATAATGGTAATAATAGAAAAGAAAATGCAGGTGTCCTTTTACAATGTGTGAATGCCTTAATGTTTTGTGTAAAGCACTTTGAATTACCTCACAATTAATTTACCTACAGGACGGTAGAAACTTGGCACAAACACTGTTCAGGGGTCTGCCATGACAATAGTCACACCAGGGGCCATGTGTGGCCCCCAGAGGCCTCAAGGGTCATGCACTCCGTTTCTCCAATCTGCTCCTAACTTGGCATAAACACTGTTCAGGGGTCTGGCATGATGTGAATAGTCACACAGGCAAAAAAAAACTTGCACACATACTGTATAGGGCGTTACAGCAGCGTTACTGCAGTGTCTAACACTAACTTAAATGGCCATAACTTGTGACCACATTGCTCTGATGATCAGCGCATATACTGTAGGACTATTTAATCTAGTACAAATAAACCTGCCTGACCACACTGACATTCCATATTGTGAAGATTTTCCTCTTAAGCATCACAACAACTTTTTAGGAACACCTTAAAGGGGGGGGGGGGGGGGGGGGCGGGGGTACCCTATGTGAATACAAGAACGCTCGCCCCAAAACACGCTCGCCCCGGGTCAAATCCGGCGACCTCGGAATGGCCGCCACCAGGTATTCCTAAATGTAACCTCAGTAAAACTGTGCCTAAAAAACAAATAATAGCACAAATAAGACTTCCTACACCGCCGGGGAACCTGGGAAAATACAGGATAGGTGGGCACTAAGCACACCTGTGCACCATATTTTTGGGGTGACTGGGCACCTGGACGAGTGGGCACCTGGAGAGGTGGTGTCAAGGATATTTGAATATAAACATTTAAAATGAACTAATGTGATAAAATGTTCTTCTGCTTGACCCCACCCTGCTTCTATGAGACAAGCTGGCACCTATGCAACATTTAAATTATTTTGTTTTGTTGCTTGCTTGTTGACTAAATTAACATCTCTATGTGAAAACTGTCTGTGTTTAGGTGTTGAGGGGGTGTGTCTGAAACAGGCCTATTTAACCAGAGGTAGAATATGACCTCAGTGAGCCAAACTGGATTTCCATTGCATGATGCTATTGTGTAAAGTTTGCTCCTTTTACTCGAGTAAAATCTCTCATACTTGGAATTCTGAATTGTTGTCTTTGCCTCATTATGTATTTATGTTTTTGAGCACCCAGTACAGATTCCCCTTTGACATTTGGAGGTAGTCCGCCGAGATAATTGAACGATTTGGACGGGTGCTGGCTGAGTGGGGAAGAGTGGTCGTGGCCTGGCAGTCTTCGCTGCTCAGCCAGCCATCCGGGGTGAGTACTGAGGTCTCTGTTTGGGTGTTCTGTACATGAGGAATTACTTTTTTTTCAGGATTCTAAAGTATCAGTGATGAATTGTGATCACCATAGGCATTTTGATGGCCTATATGTAGGGAGACTGAAATGTCTCGCCTTCATGCGCATGACACAGATTAGAGGGACTTTGCTTGATTTTTTGAATACATAGGATACAATATATGGAAAAATGGAGGCTGTGGACGTGTTTTAATCTTTTAAATTTGTATTCTTGGTGGAATGTTTTTTAGTGTTGCCGATTAACGTCAGTCGAGGAAACGCAGTAATCATAAGCCGACACACTCAAACCGTTAGGAGGTCATGTTTAGTAAGGTTGTGTAAATGCGTTCAGTGACTCTTTTAGTTTTTGCATGTATTTGTATAGAAGTTATTCAATCAATCAATCAAACAGTCGCCGGCTGTCTGTTCAGGGGGACTTTTGTCCGGCCTGAGGGATCCTGTTGTACAGATATACAACAAAGCTAGCACAGAATGAATGGTTTGTATGAGTGTGTGTGTGTGTGTGTGTGTGTGTGCGAGTGTTGTTTATTGTAATGTTGTGTGTACAAGACAACACAATTATCTTTTGATCAAGGTTAAAGGGATATTTCACTTTCAAATAAAATAAACTTTTAAAAAATATATATAAAATAAATGAAAAAAGTAATGGAAAAATCATGGCCCCCTCACGCATTAGAATATCCTTCTAATGTGTGAGGGGGCCATGAATTTTCCATTGCTTTTTTCATAATTCTTTTAAATACTTTTTGTAAGTTTACTTTATTTGAAAGTGAAATATCCCTTTAAGGTGCAGCATCTGTAAGTACATGGATTTTTTTAAAGGCCTGTCGGGACTGACCGAGGCCTCGAGAAAACCATTATTCTGCTGTCTTGAAAAGGAGGGGTAGAAGCGAGAGAGGAGTGAGTATTAACTAATATAACTAATAATAGATAGGAATTTTTAGATGATAAGAGTGAATTTGTGTTCACAAAATTAGGAGGCATTATCTCTGGTTGTGTGGAGAGAATATATTGAAACAAAAAGCCTGTGAAGCACATACTGCCACCTATCTTAGATCAACTGGCACCTGTAGTTTTTCTTTGAAAGGACTGGGCTTAGACCTGTATAGATATTCAAATCAGCCCATTGATACACCAGTCGCCAGTCTGAGTTTTGTGGTCTGTTGACAAGTTACTGCCAGGTACTCAAGGAAAGTGAGACAACATGTTTGCTCAAATAGAGTGTGTGAACTACTTCATTACTTTCAAACATGTTTGCTCAAATAGAGTGTGTGAACTACTTCATTACTTTAAAAAAATAATACATTTGTGGTTCATTTTAGGAGATTGTGAATCTGGTATTGCTACCAGTAAAACCTACTGATTGTAAGATACTTATGTAGTGTGTAAGAGCACAGAGATCTACGAGTGTTTCAGTTTCTTTCCCTCACAGCAGGTGGTCGACACTTGGAATTAGGTGTTGTTGGATTAAACCCTGAACTTTTGGCTACTATGGTGATTAGATTAACCATACATTTTGACACTACAATGGAAGTGCCATTATTTTTAGGGATGAGTGATTGAAAATGTGAATATATCTTAATGTAGACAGTGTGTGATGTTTTCTCCTGTGTGTTGATGGGGGCTCTTCATCCGCTGTGGGGTCAGGGTCTGGGTTGAGGATTTCTGCTCCATTGGGACGCCATGCAACAGAAATCCGACAATACCAGTATGAATTTATTTTCTGAGTTTTGGGCTTGTGGGAAAGTTACTCTCGATAATGTTGTTTCCTTCCCAATTTCTTTTAGGATCGGTGTCGTTCTATGGGAGGCTAACATAATGTTTTGATGTGATTTCATGTTGTTGTATAATGAGTGTGTTTTATCCCACGTGTATTTTGTGACTAATAGCACGACTAACAAACTAATTGATAACTGACCTATTGAGACGTGCGTCGTCGAATTTATTACTTTCAATTTTTCTGGTAGCCGGGAACACTGGATTGTCCAATAATCCGAAACACGGGGGGTAATGTATGGTGTTTATTCTGATTTTGATTGTTACAATTGTTTATTCTGATCTGAAGAATCCTAGTGCTTTTCCTACTGAATAATTGAGCATAAGGGCTGTGTAAACATATGACATGGTTTCTGTGTGTGCTTAGATTTGTATTGAATGATGCTAATTCATGTCATGTTTTATTTTGTTTCTTTTTAAGATGTTTTTGTAGTAAATGATTGCTTCTCTCTTAGTGACACAGACACAGGACTGCAGGACCACATCACTAAATAGCAATATTAATCTAGTGAATTTTATGGTAATTGGTAACTAGTATAATTGGTTTGAGAATGGATTTCTAAACATGAAAGTAAGATTAGTTTACTATAGCTAGTGGTGTGCCTCTAAGTGCCATATATGACTAAATGCCATACATGTGGTTTAGTTAGGGTGTGTTAAATAATGTTGTTGTGAGTGTTTATTCTCAGGTCCACTTATGAACTGCAGTGGAACTGTTTTGAGAGAGGAGGAATAACAGATGATGACAACGTGCTATCTCTACGGCTTGTGTGGTATTAAGTATCGTGGTTTGCTATAAAACATTGATATTTGTTTTTCCATATGCAGAGTCAAATATCATATGATATATATATAGGTACATTATGTGTATAGCTACACTATTTGAAAAGATTTCATCTAATCCTATGTATTCCTGTATATGATAGATGTTGGCGAAATTTTGAAAGTATGCTGTATGTGATTTTAATGAATTTTGTGATTTTACATTTTGAACCCTTGATGAGATTATTTATACAAGTTTTGTGTTTCTTTTTCAAGAATGGCGTATGATGGTGTTGCTAAGGATCCTATGGAGTCTTCAGCCCTGGTGTTCACAACGGGGGATGGACTGGCTGAGTGGATGAGGAAAGAGCACTCTGAACAGGAGGACCGGCTTCTGGACTAGGAACGACCTGGAACCACGCTTCACATTGCAGGACGGGGCAAACGCCACGGGAGGATGAAAGAACGAGGAGCTACGCAGGATTCTGAGAGGACACCGCAGGACATTCGCCATCCGGATCCTGGCGTTGTCAATGATTAGTTTTGCTACAGTTGACGGCATCACTCTTTTTGTGGATGCCCATTCCATTAACGGCAAGAGAATGACATTGCTATCACTTTGGTGAAACAAGATTTAGTGGAACAATGGACTATGATACTTTGAGGCCATGAAGAAGGACCTTTTCGGAGCTTTATTTCTTTTATGATCTGTACCTGTATTTTGTAACTGTATTTTTCTGTACATGAATGGACTTTCTCCCTGTGCATTTTTGTTTTGTTGAACTTCTACATGTCGTTGGCCGGAAGGGTGGTCGTGGCTAATTGAGCTGGGCTGGATAGGAATTTTCCTGTGAAGTTGAATATGGGTTTTTCGCCTATTCCTGCGATATGCTATGAGTATTGTTGTGTAAGGGTTTTTTAAATGTTAAAATGGGGGAAATGTCAAGGATATTTGAATATAAACATTTAAAATGAACTAATGTGATAAAATGTTCTTCTGCTTGACCCCACCCTGCTTCTATGAGACAAGCTGGCACCTATGCAACATTTAAATTATTTTGTTTTGTTGCTTGCTTGTTGACTAAATTAACATCTCTATGTGAAAACTGTCTGTGTTTAGGTGTTGAGGGTGTGTGTCTGAAACAGGCCTATTTAACCAGAGGTAGAATATGACCTCAGTGAGCCAAACTGGATTTCCATTGCATGATGCTATTGTGTAAAGTTTGCTCCTTTTACTCGAGTAAAATCTCTCATACTTGGAATTCTGAATTGTTGTCTTTGCCTCATTATGTATTTATGTTTTTGAGCACCCAGTACAGATTCCCCTTTGACAGTGGGCACTAGGATGAGTGGGCACTAGGGACATGTGGGCACCTGGATGAGTGGGCACCAGGAAGACTGTAGGATTGATGGCCAGTGGAAGCCAGTCAGCCATAGCATTGGAGCGTTTACAAACGTGCCAGCAGGACCAACAAAGATGTTGAAGGTAGGCATGACCGTCTGAACCTAAAGGCACAGTGTGGAACGTGCAGCTGTACCTCCTGGTGAAACTGCTGCATAATGAAGGAAGCCTAATCCCCATCCAGCTCCAGCTTGTCTCAGAAGACAAGCTACGCTGCTACCAGCGCAAGCAAACTAGACATTTTCCGGGCAAACTGGTCAACTCGTGGTCTGCCAATGAGAACAGCTGACTGCCTGGCAGATGCTTAAGCAGGCTAGTGGATTGACTGACCCTGTGCATACATAGTGATGAGGGGGGGGGGGTACAAAAGTACAAAGTACAAAAGTACAAATACTTTTGTACTTTTACTCAAGCAAATTTCTAATTCCGGAATTTTACTTGTAACAGAGTATTTCTATATTGCAGTATTTATACTTTTAGGCTACTTAGGTTAAAAATCTGAGTACTTTTCCCACCACCGCCATAACAGGACTAATGAAGTCAATAATAATTTACGGTAAGTTTACCTGAATGTCCCACATCACATGTTCCACTTGCAAGATGGGGATCTCATTTTAAACAAGCTCAGTGCTTTATGAGTCTTCCAGTTTAGTAGACCTTGTATTGTGAATTTGTACTTCCATGTACTGTTGTTCTCATGTCTTACTAAATAAAGTACATCAATCAATCAATCAAAGATGCCTGTCTGCATATCCTTTGAGGAAAAACGTTATTGCTACAATTCACGTATTATTGTGCCGTGTTTAGAAGCCAGATGCTTCATAAGTACAGTATTGTTCCATTTAGTTTACTGTTAAAATAGGCCGAGGTTCCCTGATTAGTCATCACTCACTGTGAATCTAGCTCCATAAAGAACATCTCACTCCGCTATACAGCTCATAGCGGAGTGAGAGGTTCTTTATGGAGCTACTGTGAATCATGAATTAACTGGCATAGCACTTATTCAAATCGTAGGCCTACTGCATTGCAATATCAATATGTGACGTCTATGTTTCAAATATTTCACCAACCACGACAATATACGTTTCTATATTAATGTCGCAGACTGAGACAGTTATCAAACATTTAGGCTATGAAGCAACTTTGATTCGGAGGCTTTACCCTGCGAGCAATCTGAAAAATGTCCACTAGATGGCGGCAAGGTATAGATTCAACTTGTAGTTGAAGCTCTGTAGTTATAATCAGACCCAGACAAGGCTCTGGTAATAATTTGACACACTTCCGGATGACGATAATTATGATAAATAGAAATGACAAAAAAGTATTTTCTAATTTTCCATCATTGAGCAGGTTGGTGTGGTTTCCTCATAGAAAAAAGGGTTTCCTCTGCTGTCAGTGTTTGTGAATGTGAAATACACACATTGTTGAGAAAGGCTGCATGAATGCGTTCCATTCCATTCATTCATTCAGGCCACGGACCCCACCTGAAAATGTTTTGTGCCAGGGACCCCCAGAAGAGATTTATGTAAAAAGATTAAAAAAAAAAAAAAAAAAAAATCAGAAATGTTTAAAAATAGCAGATATAGGCTATAAGCTCTAGCAGCACGAAGTGCTAGAAGTGTAGATTTGCTATTTTTGAATTGCCAACATATAAATAGATAAAGTGGTTAAAATTATATTGCCTGCCCTGGTAGCAGGCGATAGATAGATAGATAGATAGATAGATAGATAGATAGATAGATAGATAGATAGATAGATAGATAGATAGATAGATAGATAGATAGATAGATAGATAGATATAGAATCAGTGCAATACCACACATCAGAAAAGGCAGCTACACTTGGAGGTTGACCCGATCTTGGTACTTAAAGTACGGGTCGTCAAGGTACCAGTTCCTCCTCTTCCAGAACTTGGTGGTCATTTTGTCCAACAGCTTGCTCTGTGTCTTGTTACAGAACATGTGCTGCCTCAGCCGGCTCCTTCGAGCGGGCAGCTTCCTCCACAGCTTCTTCTTGTGTCCAGCCTTGCGTCTGACCCAGAGGCCACAGTGCAGCCTCAAGAACCTGTCCTTTACGGACTCCACTGACTTCCTCTTCCCCTTCTTCACGCTGATGTATGTAAGGCTTCTGATTGGCTGCCGGAACAGGCCCGGGATAGGAAACGGTGAGACGCGTCGCAAGAGCACAGTGGGGTCCGGGGACCCCCAGGGGTCCTTGAGGGGGTTCCAGGGGTTCCATTGATAGTTAGGAACCAAATGGACCCGTCGTACCGGTCTGTAACTCTGGGAGTGTGCAAATGGAACCAAATGTGCACACTCCCAGAGTTATAGGGGTCCGTGGCCCTAATGGGACAAAACTGGGGGTCCTTGAAGTTATAGAGTTTTGGAAACACTGACTTAGCAGACATAGAAGCCCAGACAACAGTTGATGGTTTCTGCAGCAGAGTTGGAGGTTGAATGATGGGAGAGAACAGGCAGAGCTTTGGTGCTCCGGTGCAGACATAGAGCAAACCAGGGACTTTCCTTGTCAAGGCGGCCGCCATGTTGTTTCCATTAAATTAAAAAGAAGACATTATAGAGGTTAATATCTCATATGTCCCTTTTATGCCCATATATGGAAATCTTTGTCTGTCTGCCTGGGTCTCTTTTACGCCCATAAATGGAGTTTATGTGTTTATGGGTGGATGTCTGTGTCCCCTTTATTATGTGAAGATCCCTGATGTCATCATGATATCATCGGGTGGACGGTTCACACTGACATTTGTGCATTCTTCAGGGATCTCCATATATGGACATACATTGTAAATGGGAGTAAACATAAATGGGCCATGCAGTTAGTTGCTCTCAATATTGAATCATTTTACATTTACTTAATTAAATGTAAAATGAGTCAATGTTGAGTTAGTGCACACAGGCCATTTCTCCCCTACAATGTTATGAGAAACTGTTTTTGTAAATACAAATTCACAACAAAATCACAAACAAAAAGCATTTTACAACAGCTGCCAATACGGCTCAGCCAATCATAATCAAGGACCAGAACTATCCATTGTATAACATCAGTTTCAACATAACAGATCTAGTACTAACTACATGACAGAGAACATAGGATCGAGGTTGGTCAAAATAACAATGAATAATCTGACATGAACAGTATGGAGGAGGATCACAGTCTACTGACCAACCCCATACCTCCTCAGAGAACATGTCAACCAATCAGGCTGCTGTTTAGAATCTGTGACAATTGAAGAGTCCATTTGAGATCCTTTGTTGTCCATAAAGTATCCATATCCTAATTTGTTGTTAAATCGATCTGATCTTCCTCTTTTCAAAGAACAGGACGTGCTTGTTCACAATCGGATCGTGTTTACGAAACACCAGTTTATCTCTGAAACGATTCCTCTTTGTGTTGAAGAAATATCCTGTCCCTGCAGCGCTCATCATCTGCACCAGGACTGTCTTGGACTTTGCCTTCGCCAAATGTACAGCAGTGAGAAACATGTTTACATTATTTCAAAAACTCCTCAAAGTCAGCTTCAAAACAACACATAAGTCTTCACTATCTTTAAAGTCACACTGATAATTTTCTGTCTGTGTTCCCTTTTATTCCCATATGGAGGTATCTGTATCTGTCTGTCTGCATCCCTTTTATGCCCAAATATGGAGTCCAGGCTAGTCTCTGACATTATGACATCAGGTTACTCCATATATGGAGATTAACAGATTTATTAATATACAGATTTTGTGAATTATGGGCCATTCTGCATAATTAGTACTTTTACCTTTGGTGATTTAAATATAATTTGATCCTAATATGGCCTCTGGCGAGGCCTCTACCCGGCCCGGGGAGCCCCGGGCCTGGGTACTCACTCAAGTCCGGGGGACCCCCGCCTCCGGGGGACACCCGACCCTCCAGGCGGTCCCGTGGACCCATTCTGTATCTTACCCTTACTTAAGTATCATTTTGAATGCTGGCTTTTATTAAGCAAAGATCCTCCACCACTGTCTGTGATTATGTTATGTATTGTTTTTGGTGAATATAAATATTTAGGAATTTATTGATTAGAAAGGTCAAGGCTATACGGTATGAAAATGTATACAGTAACTTCTTAGAAACAATAGAAAGTGATCATTCCTACAATATACAGTAAACGAAACGTGACTAACTGTTTGTTGTCACGATCATGGCCTTTGCCCCTGACCTGTGTCAGCCCTGTCCTGTCTAGTGTGCCCGTTTCTCCCTGCTGTGACTCTACTCCTCACTCCCTCCCATATGGCCAATCTCCTCACCCCTCTCCTGTGGCCTAGAACAGTAGTTCTCAACCTGTGGGTCGGGACCCCCAGGGGGGTCCCCACATGATTTTTTTGGGGGGTCCCCAGATGACAAGGACTTTTAAGACCTTTTAAAAAAATACTGGTCAGATATTGGCCAAATTATCAATTAATATAAGAAAGAGGCAAAACATTGTGAAAATAGCCGATACAAGCTCAGAACGCGAGCTTGTAGATCTGCTATTTTCTCAATATTTATCTGTGGAACCGAGTCAAAATGTAATGCCTCAGCTCCTACAATTCCAAGTGCTTGTCAGGGTCGGGGGGTCCCCAGTTCAAATATGATGATTTTGGGGGGTCCCCAGTTCAAATATGATTATTCTGGGGGGTCGCGGGGGTTTAGAACCACTGGCCTAGAATAATCAGATTGCCCTGAGTGCCGTCAGCTGTGAGGCATAATTTGACTGAGGTTAGGGGTTATAAGGTTAGCTTTAGGCCTAATTTTACTGAAGTTAAGGTTAGGAACAAGGTTAGGGTTAGGCATTAGGCATAGCTGCAAAAACGCTATGAAGAAGTTCAACAAGGCAGAACTGGGGCCAGCGGTGGCCTAAATGTTAGAGGAGCGCTCAAGCGCACTTGTTGCCGTTAAGGTTCACGGTTCGATTCGCTGGACCGGCACTAACAATCTGAGTGGGGATCTGGGGAAGTGAAATGAAGTGAATTCAGTTTGCTCCAAACACAGACTAAATTGAATAATGCAATATCATACACGATACAGAGCTACCTACAGTACCAGATACCAGATTTATTTTTGGAACATGGTTATTTTACATTTTGGAAAAACATCTATGGGATCTACATCTATGGGATTTTCTCCGGCGTCCCAATATTGGAAAATAATGGACACGATAGAGGAGAAGAACGAAGGCCATGTTGAATATTAAATATCATGAAAACCCTTTGAAGTCAGCTCTACACTAAACTATGAACAAAATTATCATCTAATAATTCACACTCAGACATGATTAAATTATTAGAATAAATTAGATTATCAGCGCCCTGATGAAGACCTTCCGAGGTCGAAACATGTTGCTAGTTACATCCTGAGTGCCCGGATCGTCTGTGTTTTTTTCACGTCTTGATCCCGATTAATCCAAGAGCACCATTGACACTTTTTACTATAGTTACTATAGTTTTTTTTATCTCCTGTGAGCACCTGGTTGGAGGGACAGCGAGTGCATTTTCCGGCAGCGGCTGCTGCCGGTGGCGGCGGCGGCGGCGGCGGCGGCTGGAGCTGCCGGTGGCGTCAGCTTTGGGAGTGTGCTGCGTTTGTGTAACGCAGTCCCCACCAATATTATTTACGATTCTGTGCCTATCGGTACATAACTCGGACGGCGCTTAGTCGAATAGCAGACCATCGGCCGGTCGTCGCGGGCACTCGCGCCTGGAGGCGCGAGTGCCCGCGACTCCTTGGCCTCAAGGTCTGCTGATTCGGCGCGCCTCCGTCATGGTCCAAAACTATACTTTATCGGCGGAAAAAATAAGTTGACTGCCGCTCCTCCACCGGCAGTTCCGCGACTGCCGCTCCTCCACCGGCAGTTTCCGCGGCAGTTCCGCTGCTCCACCGGCAGCTGCCGCTCCACCGCCGGCAGTCACTGCCGGGAGCTGCCGCTCCTCCACCGGCAGTTCCGCGGAAGTTCCGCGGCTGTTGCCGCTGCCGGAGAATGCACTCGCTCCTTCTGCCTGGTTGTTCCAGTTTTTTATACACACAGGTCAGTTTAAAAAAAATAAGAGAACAATATCAGCTTTTATATTTTATTTGGAAATGGCAAATTGAACAAAACTTCACTCAAGTATTTTAACTATGAGACTTGTAAGTGAAACAATGTAATCACATAGATCATAGGACCACAATGGAAACAAGTCCCCAGGACTTTTAGCACAAATGTCTGACTGTACCTTGTGCTGTTTACATTTCTGTCTAATAAAGTATTCAATCAATCATTCAATCAATCAATCAATCAATCAATCAATCAATCAATCAATCAATCAATCAATCAAGCAAGCAATCAATCAAGCAATCACACTGCAACAGTGCTCAGTATTGTAATGCTATCATAACAGTATTTGTACCAAAGCACACAAAAAAAATAAAGAATCTGTCACCAGTCATAAGGCAAATTGGCACCATTTTTTATTCTGCACATGGCCTTAGCATGGATGGGACATAGGGAGACAAGGAGTCAATCAGAATCAACACAATGCTCCTGCATGTGGTTGTGTTGTGTCAAAGTGTGTGTTCCCCTAGTGTACATACAATCATTAAATGTTAATAATGGTTTACAGATAAGTGATAATGTGTAGAACCTAAACACACAATTGCAAGGGGACGATATTGCTGTAGGATCATCCTTTTTAAACAAAAATCTGTTTTGATACCATCTCTGGGATCCCAATCTACACTATGAAATCCTAACTCAAAGAGTGTACAAGTGGAACCTATTGTGTACACTCTCAGAGTTACGTACCTGTTACCTCCTTAAGGACCTCACAGGGTCCCCGGGACCCACGTTGAGAACCACTGTGATATAACATGTTTAATGTTTAATATAAAGTGTTCCTTACAACTAGGCCAAATGATACAGTACATCAGATGGCCTGATGGGGGCAACAGATCTCCAGACATTTCCATCTCAACTCCATTCCTAAGCCCCCTCTCTCCCACTTTGTATAAGGCTTTGTGCCAACTATGAGATCACTGCGCCCTCTGTCACTCGACTGTACGCTGGGTTTTACTAACGCACTGTTTACTAGTATGCTGTGGTAGGTTTACAAAAACACTGTGTACTAAAATGTACACATGTGACAATTTGCTTTATTTTGAACCCACTAATATTGCAGGCACTACAGAGTCAGCTGATATGTCAAGAGTTAACCTTGAGGTAGATACAAATGTTGCAGACAATACCATAGATTGATGTCATGATGCTAGCAAAACATGTGGAGATAGACAGCTGGAAGGATAACAATGTTTTTGAGGAAGTTAAAGATGAGGGACAAAAATGTGTTTCTACCAGGTGGGTGTGCGCCCTCAAAGAGACACTCACTGGACCAGTACCAAAAGCAAGCCTTGTGGCTAGAGTGTTTGACGAGTTCAAAGGACTCCCCCACACGTGCTACAGAGTCACTTCAGCTACTTGTCTCAGTGATTTGTCAAAGACAGTGGACACATCATTCGATGGACATAAAATCTGCATTTTTGCAGGGAATGACACTATCACGTGACATTTACATCAGGCCTCCTCCTGAGGCTGAGAGTGAAGGCACATTATGGAAGCTAAACAAGTGTGTCTATGGTCTGGAAGATGCTCTACTGGTACAACAGAGTAAAGGAAATGGTGCTGACAACAGGAGGAAAGATTTCCTAAGTTGATCTAGACATTTTCTACTGGCTAGATAAGGACTGTGCTGTGACTGGGGTTCAAGCCTGCCATGTGGATGACTTCATATGGGGAGGAACACCAAGTTTCTACACCACAGTGATACCATGTGATCAGATCTGCATTCCAAATTGGATGTGAGGAACATGAAGTCATGAAGTCCACTGTCAGTCACTGAAAAGAGTTACTCAAGGCCCTTAGTGAAGATCAATGGCAACTTACTAAGAGTAATGAATAAGGGACAACGGACAATGACACTGAAAGGACTGTAACTATTCTTTGAGACACACATCCAGGGTTTTGACCAATAAGCACCTTTGTTTGACCCAACGCGGGACAGCTGACACTTCTCCGGGTCAAACAAAGGCATCATGTGACATTGATCCCCTTCCCCTATTCGCTAATACTTGGACATGACCTATGTGTAGGCAGAAGAATAGACACTTGAAGGGACAATGACACTGAAAGGACATTGAAAAAATATATGTATACTTTTGGTCACAAGCTGTAACTAAGTCACAAGCTGTAAAGTTACACATATCAATGTTTTCATCAATATCAACAGACAACATAAACATCAACCAGCAACATGATGAGACACAGGCCAACAGTCCTATGAGCAACAAGGCAACTGCTCCAAATAAAATGCAATATTTTGGGTAAAGAAAAATCAGACAATAGATCTTTTAGTAGACCTTTGTTTGCAATTAATTAATCATAATTGTAATTAATTATAATCTTTGTTATTATTATTATTATTATTATTATTATTATTAATAATAATAATATGAACTGCTACAAAACCTGTGTCATTTTGGGGCATAAACAAGAAGTTGAAGGATCAAATTAAGTCTGATAATGATGTACCATGCATGTTCACATCATAAATACTTTAGGCCTACTGCGTCCAACAGTTTCTGGTTGATACTGGACAGTATTGAACCTTTTGTGTGGAAATTAGACAAGAAAACATGCTTAAATCCCTTTTTAACATGGGCGTCAATGGGAAATTGTGACAATTAGGTGACCTATTTTAGCATTTTTAGCATTCGCGCTTTTGCAGCCTACCCATCTGACAACTTAACACGGCAAAGTGGTCAGAGATGGGTGGGGTGCGTTTATTTTAATGATCAATCAATCATGTAGGGTGAGACCTTTCAATCAATGTGCAAGTTAGTCGTGCACGCGCTCGCTAATTCATGCACGTTCGTGCACGCGCACATTATACGCACCATACGTTTTGCATTACTTGACAGACATTTAGACCGTTTAGGATCCCATAGAGCGTTGGTTTTTCAAAGTGGGGTCCGGGGACCCCCAGGGGTCCTTGGGTTAATAAAGCATCACAATAATTTTAATCCCTTTAACCTTTTATACTTTGGCTATTTTTGAAAAATCGTGAACATTTGTGCAAATCTTTGAATATGATATTTTTTAAAGCAAACATTTGTAACTCAAATCACTGCTTCTGAGGGGGCAAATATTTTGACATGGGGGTCCGCGGCCAAATACAAATCATTTTGGGGGTCCTTGACATGAAAAAGTTTGAGAAGCACTGCGTAGACAGAGAGGGATAGCTGTGCTGTAAATCGACTATAGCACAAACTACTGAGTTGTGTGATAGTTCTAGTTGAGAGTTGAGAGAGAGACACAAAAAAGTTACAAGCTATTATAAACTGTTGATTCAGACAAACCACCTGTCCTCTACAACACGTGATCACGCGATTCATTTCTCACAATCTACTCCCTCCCACACACACACACACACACACACACACACACACACACACACACACACACACACACACACACACTGCAGCGATGACTCAAACTATGAGAACTTGTTTTTAAAGCCTTGTTTTTAAAGCCTTATTAATGTCATACTTAGAAACCTTAAAACATTGTACAAACAGCAAACACTAAAGCTATGAAAACCAGAGGAATCTGTGAAGAATATATTGCCTAAAGTCTATACCCTCCAGCTTATTTTTTTCTTTATTTATTTAAATTTTACAGTATTTGTAACTGCATTTTTCCCTGTTATTTGTAATGTTGATATTTTGTCAAGTAGTCTAATGTACATACAGTAAGTTGTACAAATTTTGAGGAAGCCTATATTTTACTTTCTTCAGTATTTACAATTTTCAATATACTTTTACTTCTACCCCACTAGCTACATCTCAGAGGAAAATATTTTACTTTTACTCCACTACAATTATATGAAAACTTTAGTTAGGCCTACTAATTACTTTGTAGATTTTGATTATTATTACAAAACACACTAAACACGTTCTGCCCATACACGTTTTGAATACAGGACTTCTACTTGTAACAGAGTAGGCCTATATCTACATTGCAGTATTGATACTTTTACTTAAGTAAAACATGTGAGTAGGCTACTTCTTCCATCACTGCCCCCAGCTCCTCTTATCCAAGCCTGACTGCTAACCCTCTCCTTGCTGGTTTAGCTTCCTCCAGTCAAGACTGCAGACTCACTCCCTATTTTCCACTGCAGTCTGAAAACTCCCCACTTCAGACTATACCTCACCCCCTGACACTCATCATTCCTTATATCACTTCTTGTTGCATATTTTCGCTATATAGGCCTACTAGTTATATGCAGATGTACATGCATGTATTTTGGTTGGTCGGGGTCTCAAAGGGGGACAGCGGAAGGCCACAACCCGGAATGTCTCATTAAAATAACAGCTAAACATGTATTCATTATCAATCAACAATATAGAATTGGACACTTTCTTTATACTTGCATAATGGGGGTATTTGATGTTGTTGTGACATTGTTTTCTTTGTTGCTTCTCTATTCTTCTTATCTATATGACTACATTTTCTAACAGCAAATCATTGAGTGAACTTCAGTGAAGACTTGGGAAGTTATTCTGAATCTCAATTTTCAGCCATGGCATTTGGCCAGTGGACCTGTCATTTTTGTAGATCGGCTATTTTTGCTATTTTAATTATTGTAAAATGATTAAATGCATGGCCTGTTTTTGCCATAGTTAATGAGTTATTTAGATTATTGCCACTGTTCACTGTCAGTCATTTCTTTGTATCTTTTACAGAAATGTTCTGCAATAATCCAATGATCAACACCAAAAGCACAATGAAATCATTTATCGCAATTATTTATTTCATGATGGTGACGACAGCCCTACCCAACCCTTGATGTGAGCTATAACCATACAACACCCTAAAATATCACTCTCACCCCTTATATCTGCTCATCTGCCAAAAACCTTGGTGTAACTTTCGACAGTGCCTTTTAATTAGATCAACATATCAGTTTTGTTGTTAAAACCAGCTTTTTTCTGTTAAGACTTCTCGCTAAGGTTGAAGCCTATGAAAGGCCTTAACCTTAGCGAGAAGTCTTAATTAACTAAATTGAAGCTGTTATTGAGGTCATCAGTTCATAACAATTCACTATGAATATAACTTCTAATGAAGTAGTGAGATTGGATTGGAATAGAATTACCAGACAGACAGACAGACAGACAGACAGACAGACAGACAGACAGACAGAGTCTGTCCGTAGACTATTGGCAAAAAACTAAAATAGACTACTGTGTGAAAAACAATGCTGTATAACTGAATAACACCATTGGAGAGAAAGACAGAGAGTGAGACAGCAATATATAATATTATTTAATTTCATAAAAATTCACTATGAATATAACTTCTAATGAAGTAGTGAGATTGGATTGGAATAGAATGATCAGACAGACAGTCTGTTGTCTAGTGTGTAAGAACAGGGAAAACTGTGGTCTCAAAAACATAAAGGAAAACTGGCAGAATTTATGAAATTTATGCAACTCGCTCGTTGCATAAATATTAGGAAAACTCCTTAGACAGAGACTTAAGAAAATAGACATTTCTTATTTTTTTAATTGCTCATAAAGTGCTCTTAAAAAAGCTAACATTTCAGTCCTGGGACCTTCATCAGTGCTATATGGATGGATCACAGAAAAACAAGTTGCTTTTATAGGAATCTAGATCAGCTCAGCTCAGGTGCTGAGGATCACTACTCAAGGTCATCACCATGGCAATGGTGGGGCGTTGACATATCATTACAGACAAAAAACCTAGGGCTACACAGTGTTACATTTGAAATCATGAAGTTCATTGTACAGACCATTACACATATAGCCATGTTAGCATTTTCTTAAAAAGATAAAATTCACAAATCTCTCTCACCCTCCAGGTAGACCCATAGTGTTCTCTAATGATAGCCTCACAGAGCCCCTCTCTAAGTGTGTCGATCGCCACATGAGACCCATTGTAACCAAATTGCCCTCTTATTTAAGAGACACAGGATACTTCATTCAAACAGCTTTCAGAGGTAAATATCCCCAATTCCACCGCCAACATTTATTTGGTTACCCTTGACGAGGTCTCCCTTTACACCAATATGCCCCATGATTTAGGCATGGAATCCTTAAGATTCTATTTGGACTTAAGGGAAGAACTGACACCTCCAACCAACCTTTTGGTTCAAATGACATCCATGATTTTACAGAAAACCTTTTTCCTGTTTGAAAACTCCTTTTATCTCCAAATGCAGGGGGCACCAAAGGGCTCAGTATTTAGTCCAGATTATGCAGGCATTGCCTGGCTTGGGCTTTCTAGAACACAGTTCAGTGTGGCACAATAATCCATTTACCCACAACATGCTGTTATTCAAGAGATATGTTGATGATTATGTTTCTCATCTGGCAGGGAACTGAGGAAGAGCTACATAGATTTGTGTCCTAGTCCTATTGTACATAAATAATCTGATTCTGACCCCTCTACCCTCAAATTCAACATGGAGTTTAACAAAAATGAAATCCCTATTCTAGACACGGGACACGCAAATTGTCCACCACTCTGTACACCAAACCTACAGACAAGAGCCTGTTCCATGCCACCAGTGCATACCCCCCTGCTTGTGCCTGCATATACCTACAATCCACTAAGCAATGACGTACGTACTAGTATCATAGAGAAACACTGGAATGTTTTGTTAGAACATGCTAACATGGCTATACAGTATGTGTAATGGTCTGTACAATGAAGTTCATGATTTCAAATGTAACACTGTGTAACCCTAGGTTTTTCGTCTGTAATGATATGTCAACGCCCCACCATTGCCATGGTGATGACCTTGAGTAGTGATCCTCAGCGCCTGAGCTGATCTAGAGCCCTAAAAGCAACTTGTTTGTCTTTGATCCAGCCATATAGCACTGATGAAGAAACGTTTGCTTTTTTAAAATTCACCCTTCACTATAAGCACAGAGGACTTTATGAGCAATTCAAAAAAGAGAAATTCTATTTTCTTAAGTCTCTGTCTAGTTTTGCCAGTTTTCCTTTATAGTGTGTAGGACACACTTTGAGAACCACTGCATGAACAGGCAGGAAAACATGCACTTAAAAGTTATCATGGTTTATTGTTGTTACATCTACAAAGTCAAGTCGATCTGCTATTTTCACGACTCCCTTTGTTTTCATTATTTTTAATTTTTTTAAATGTCTTTCCAATTTTTAAATGTCTTCCATTTTTTTCATCTTTTGAAATAATTCAAAACAAAATGTAGGAAATAAAAAATGAAGGGGTATTTACTCACGAGCCTTAAAATCTTGTGGGGGGCTCATACTGGGGTTTGCCTAGGGCCTCCTGATCCCTAAGCATCCCTGGGCCTATCTCCCCCGCCATCAATTGGAGATGGCAATTCACGCCTTCATTTCGCCTTCAGCTCTCCCCTGAAGTTGTCCCTAGCTATAGCCTCAAGTCAAACTGAACACTCCTCACCTATAGCACGCCTGCACTTAAACAATGATAGAAATTGGCATCAATAACTCAAACAAAGGCAAAACAAGGCCCATGAGTTGATCTACAATTACATAATTCTCATTTTCAATAAATACAATTTAATAAATATTTCAGGCACCAAACGCATACAAGCAAAATGCTAAATAACATTAAGAAACAGCCCCTCCTCCTCTAGAGATCTTGGCCCCTTCCAATCAACAGGATTGCCAGGATTGCTCACACACACACACACACACACACACACACACACACACACACACACACACACACACACACACACACACACACACACACACACACACACACACACACACACACACACACACACACACACACACACACACACACACACAGACACACACACACACACACACACACACACACACAACATGTGTGAATCGCAAGGATCTGAGTTCAAATCTGCCTCCCATCTTGTTTCCCGTCTCTAGTTCAGGTGTTATGTATGTTGGCCTACTACATTTCTGTATTAATATTTTTAATCGTAGTTCTATCTACTAACTATCCAGCTATGCATCTACGTTTATCAGTTTTTTCACCATGCGTCCTTGGACGTGTTCACCTGCTCATGGATGTAGACAGCAGAGCTCGGATGAACTTCAAAGGTTTAGGCCTGAACATGTTGAATGACATGATGGCTCCCACAGAAAGAGAGAGCAAACACAAATATTTAGATCTTTGTGTTTGCTCTCTCTTTCTGTAGGAGCCATCATGTCATGGAAATCGTAAAATTAAGTACTCTCCATTAATGGAAGGCACAATGGAGCAGTGTGATGTTCTTTAATACATCATTCTGAAAGGAATGAAGTGAGGCTCACTTCACTGATCAAAGTCAAAAGCAGCTATGAAATCAGAGTGACAAAGAGTTTATGGTAACATTGTAACCACTTAAGTGAAGTGCTGAATAAGGCCTGATCACCGGCTGTCCCCAGGCTGGCCCGTCAACTGGAACACTTTTACTTGAAACCGACTGTTTTCCTCCCTTCATGTGGACATGTTCCTCTCTGCTGACTTTACTTCCCCTGTTGTCTTAGCTGGCACTGGCCACGACAAATAAAGGACAAATGTTTATTAAGTAACCGAAGCAAACATAAATCAACTAAAGCATGACTGACTAAGATAACAATATGTGTTAAGGATCCTATGAGGTGTGGAGTCAGTAAATCAGTAGTGTATGTACATGCACAAGTCCGGAGCATGGAGAGCTGAAGGAGACTGAGCTGTGAACTTGTATCCTGCAGGCATCGGAGCAGAGTTGATAGCCAAGGCAATCCAATGACAAAGACTATTACAGATCCTTCTAAAAAAATTATAATATTGTAGAAAAGTTTATTTTTTCTGTAATATTATTATAAATGATAAATATGTTGGCAGTTGCCTTTTAATAAATAAAGGCGCTGTTCCTCTTTTTTACTCCTGAGTGCCCATGATCGTCTGTTGTTTTTTCACATGTCTTGATCCCGTTTAATCCAAGAGCACCATTGACACTTTTTACTATAGTTACCTTTTTTTATCTCCTGTGAGCACCTGGTTGTTCTTGTTTTTTATACACACAGGTCAGTTTAAAAAGAACAATATTATCTTTTATGTTTTATTTGGAAATGGCAAATTGAGCAAAACTTTACGCAAGTATTTTAAGTATGAGAATTGTAAGTGAAACAATGTAATCACATATGTCATAGGACCACAATGGAAACAAGTCCCCAGGACTTTTTTTCCCCATCCTTTTTGCTCAAATGTCTGACGTTTACATTTCTGTCTGATAAAGTATTCAATCAATCAATCAATCAATCAATCAATCAATCAATCAATCAATCAATCAATCAATCAATCAATCAATCAATCAATCACATTGCAACAGTGCTCAGTATTGTAATGCTAATCATAACAGTATTTGTACCAAAGCACACACAAAAATAAAGAATCTGTCATCAGTCATAAGGCAAATTGGCACAATCTTTTATTCTGTACATGGCCATAGTATGGGTGGGACAGTGAGACAAGGAGTCAATCAGAATCAACACAATGCTCCTGCATGTGGTTGTGTTGTGTCAAAGTGTGTGTTCCCCTAGTGTACATACAATCATTTAGCGTTAATAATGGTTTACAGATAAGTGATAATATGTAGAACACACAAATTGCCAAGGGGCCAATATTGTTGCAGGATCTTTTTTTAAAACAAAGATCTGAATTAATACCTTATATCTCTGGGATCCCAATCTACATTATGAAATCTTAACTCAAAGTGTGTACAAATGGAACCATTGTGTACACTCTCAGAGTTACATACCTGTTAACTCCTTAAGGACCCCACGGGGTCCCCGGGACCCACGTTGAGAACCACTGTGATATAACATGTTTAATGTTTACTGTAGTGTTCCTTACAACTAGGCCAAATGATACACTAACATATATAACATCAAATGGCCTGATGGGGGCAACAGATCTCCAGACATTATCATCTCAACTCCATTCCTAAGCCCCCTCTCTCCCACTTTGTATAAGGCTTTGTGCCAACTATGAGATCACTGCGCCCTCTGTCACTCGACTGTATGCTGGGTTTTACTAACGCACTGTTTACTAGTATGCTGTGGTAGATTTACAAAAACACTGTGTACTAAAATGTACACATGTGACAATTTGCTTTATTTTGAACCCACTAACACTGCAGGCACTACAGAGTCAGCTGATATGTCAAGAGTTAACCTTGAGGTAGAAACAAATGTTGCAGACAATACCACAGATTGATGTCATGATGCTAGCAAAACATGTGGAGATAAACATCTGGAAGGATAACAATGTTTTTGAGGAAGTTAAAGATGAGGGACAAAAATGCGTTTCTACCAGGTGGGTGTGCGCCCTCAAAGAGACACTCACTGGACCAGTACCAAAAGCAAGCCTTGTGGCTAGAGGGTTTGACGAGTTCAAAGGACTCCCCCACATGTGCTACAGAGTCTTCAGCAACATGTCTCAGTGATTTGTATCAGACAGTGGACACATCATTCGATGGACATAAAATCTGCATTTTTGCAGGGAATGACACTATCACGTGACATTTACATCAGGCCTCCTCCTGAGGCTGAGAGTGAAGGCACATTATGGAAGCTAAAAAAGTGTGTCTATCCATGGTCTGGAAGATGCTCTACTGGTACAACAGAGTAAAGGAATTGGTGCTGACAACAGGAGGAAAGATTTCCAAAGTCGATCCATCCGTTTTCTACTGGCTACTGGCTACTGGCTTTCTACTTCCAGCCTGCCATGTGGATGACTTCATATCGGGAGGAACACCAAGTTTCTCCACCACAATGATACCATGTGATCAGATCTGCATTCCAAATTGGATGTGAGGAACATGAAGTCCACAAAGTCAGTCACTGAAAAGTGTTACTCAAGGCCCTTAGTGAAGGACAATGGCAACTTACTAAGAGTAATTAATAAGGGATAAGGGACAATGGACAATGACATTGAAAGGACTGTAACAATTCTTTGAGAATAATAGAATCAAATAGCAAAACAGCCTCAGAGACAGAATGTCTTGCTGCTGTTAATCGAAGTTCACTTCATGCTGATACACCAGGCAACTTGTTGTTTTTTTTTGTCTTCCACTGCAAGCAAGAACAAAACAA
Organism: Gymnoscopelus braueri; assembly: GCF_963280865.1. Taxonomy (NCBI): domain Eukaryota; kingdom Metazoa; phylum Chordata; class Actinopteri; order Myctophiformes; family Myctophidae; genus Gymnoscopelus; species Gymnoscopelus braueri. Next base: position 8,599,634 of record NC_137608.1, read on the forward strand.
TGTATTACCATTTGTGAATAGATACATTAAAGTTGATTGCAGTCTTACACTAGCACATCAGTTAAAAGGTATGGGATCATTAAGATAGCCTACATATTTTAAATTTAGCTCTATGTACCCTTTGTCTGGTTGCATTTCCTAAAAACCATCTCACTGCATCTCTGATCTATTGCTAAATTGGTTCTGGGGAATCTTGTACAATCACACCATCACTAATCTCTCTCTCTCTCTCTCTCTCTCTCTCTCTCTCTCTCTCTCTCTCTCTCTCTATATATATATATATATATATATATATATATATATATATATATATATATATATATATATGGCTCAAATTTCTCTTTTGAGTCTGGAGCTGAGAAAGTTTGGGAAACTCTGTACTCTGCAGTCATCATAACGGTAACAGGATAGGTGGGCACCAAGGAAGAGTGGCACCTCAGTGTTAAATTGGCTATTTAGTCCAAAATGTAAATGAAAGTTAATATTTGGGAAATGTTTTGAAGTAAAGTAAAGTATACATGATTAGAACATGCTTAAACATTCGACAATTAAGGTCTAATATTTCTACAATTGCTACAATTTGCTACAAAACCTGTGTCATTTTGGGGCATAAACAAGAAGTTGAACAATCAAATTAAGTCTGATAATGATGTACCATGCATGTTCACATCATAAATACTTTAGGTCTACTGCGTCCAACAGTTTCTGGTTGATACTGGACAGTATTGAACCTTTTGTGTGGAAATTAGACAAGAAAACATGCTTAAATCCTTTTTTAACATGGGCGTCAATGGGAAATTGTGACAATTAGGTGACCTATGTTCCACCACTGGGATTTCTTAGGACTTTTGATACGTTATTAGGCCTACTAACATATTTATGAAACAAAAAAAGTTGAAAGAGTTGCTGTTGCAATTTGTCCTAGGTCATTTTGTATAGGCCTAATGCCTACAATAGGTGCATGCATGGACAAGCGGATCATCATCTGAGCGCAACAGTTGTTTTATCGGACGCCACCCACTTCAACTGTATCCTGAACGATGGCATAGATCGTTAAGGTCCATCCAATGGGAGCACACCGAATCCTGTGGCTTTCATGTCCAATTTACTATTTCCCTTAATCTTGAATCCAAGAAATTGCAGCTCATTATCCAGCGCGGGTGGCCCGTCGCTGCATATGCTGAACGAGTGACTCGCAGGCCATAACTGACCGTAGGATCGTCGTTGTAAAGCATATTGATAAGGTGGCTGGTTCTGGTGGCGGTGTAAATCTGTTCCTTACGCCCAAACTATCATCTCTGATGGGCTGAAAGATGATGGCACGGGTGAAATGGGTATAAGACAGTCTAGACAGAACGGTTCTGTCTTATACCCAACAAGGCAGTGCCCCAACACACACATTTTATGGATCAGCAGGGTCCACTTGAAAATCTCAAAAGCATTCGCGCTTTTGCAGCCCACCCATCTGACAACTTAACACGGCAAAGTGGTCAGAGATGGGTGGGCTGCGTTTATTTTAATGATCAATCAATCAATCATGTTCCGACTTGGATCAATGGAACCAACGCTGTAGGCTATTGCATAAATTCCGATTTCATCACAAATGAAAACCCATTTTCACGGTTTTAAAGAAAAAAAATACATAAATTTTACATCAATTATATTATATTAATCTTATATTAATGATTATCACTGTTTTAGGTAGGTTGAGACCTTTCAATCAATGTGCAAGTTAGTCGTGCACGTGCTCGCTCATTCATGCACGTTCGTGCACGCGCACATAATACGCACCATACGTTTTGCATTACAGTGATTGACAGACATTTAGGACCGTTTAGGATCCCATAGAGCGTTGGTTTTTCAAAGTGGGGTCCGGGGACCCCCAGGGGTCCTTGGGTTAATAAAGCATCACAATAATTTTAATCCCTTTAACCTTTTATACTTTGGCTATTTTTGAAAAATCGTGAACATTTGTGCAAATCTTTGAATATGATATTTTTTAAAGCAAACATTTGTAACTCAAATCACTGCTTCTGAGGGGGCAAATATTTTGACATGGGGGTCCGCGGCCAAATACAAATCATTTTGGGGGTCCTTGACATGAAAAAGTTTGAGAAGCACTGCGTAGACAGAGAGGGATAGCTGTGCTGTAAATCGACTATAGCACAAACTACTGAGTTGTGTGATAGTTCTAGTTGAGAGTTGAGAGAGAGACACAAAAAAGTTACAAGCTATTATAAACTGTTGATTCAGACAAACCACCTGTCCTCTACAACACGTGATCACGCGATTCATTTCTCACAATCTACTCCCTCCCACACACACACACACACACACACACACACACACACACACACACACACACACACACACACACACTGCAGCGATGACTCAAACTATGAGAACTTGTTTTTAAAGCCTTGTTTTTAAAGCCTTATTAATGTCATACTTAGAAACCTTAAAACATTGTACAAACAGCAAACACTAAAGCTATGAAAACCAGAGGAATCTGTGAAGAATATATTGCCTAAAGTCTATACCCTCCAGCTTATTTTTTTCTTTATTTATTTAAATTTTACAGTATTTGTAACTGCATTTTTCCCTGTTATTTGTAATGTTGATATTTTGTCAAGTAGTCTAATGTACATACAGTAAGTTGTACAAATTTTGAGGAAGCCTATATTTTACTTTCTTCAGTATTTACAATTTTCAATATACTTTTACTTCTACCCCACTAGCTACATCTCAGAGGAAAATATTTTACTTTTACTCCACTACAATTATATGAAAACTTTAGTTAGGCCTACTAATTACTTTGTAGATTTTGATTATTATTACAAAACACACTAAACACGTTCTGCCCATACACGTTTTGAATACAGGACTTCTACTTGTAACAGAGTAGGCCTATATCTACATTGCAGTATTGATACTTTTACTTAAGTAAAACATGTGAGTAGGCTACTTCTTCCATCACTGCCCCCAGCTCCTCTTATCCAAGCCTGACTGCTAACCCTCTCCTTGCTGGTTTAGCTTCCTCCAGTCAAGACTGCAGACTCACTCCCTATTTTCCACTGCAGTCTGAAAACTCCCCACTTCAGACTATACCTCACCCCCTGACACTCATCATTCCTTATATCACTTCTTATTGCATATTTTCGATATATAGGTCTACTAGTTATATGCAGATGTACATGCATGTATTTTGGTTGGTCGGGGTCTCAAAGGGGGACAGCGGAAGGCCACAACCCGGAATGTCTCATTAAAATAACAGCTAAACATGTATTCATTATCAATCAACAATATAGAATTGGACACTTTCTTTATACTTGCATAATGGGGGTATTTGATGTTGTTGTGACATTGTTTTCTTTGTTGCTTCTCTATTCTTCTTATCTATATGACTACATTTTCTAACAGCAAATAATTGAGTGAACTTCAGTGAAGACTTGGGAAGTTATTCTGAATCTCAATTTTCAGCCATGGCATTTGGCCAGTGGACCTTTTCATTTTTGTAGATCGGCTATTTTTGCTATTTTAATTATTGTAAATTTATTAAATGCATGGCCTGTTTTTGCCATAGTTAATGAGTTATTTAGATTATTGCCACCGTTCATTGTCAGTCATTTCTTTGTATCTTTTACAGAAATGTTCTGCAATAATCCAATGATCAACACCAAAAGCACAATGAAATCATTTATCGCAATTATTTATTTCATGATGGTGACGACAGCCCTACCCAACCCTTGATGTGAGCTATAACCATACAACACCCTAAAATATCACTCTCACCCCTTATATCTGCTCATCTGCCAAAAACCTTGGTGTAACTTTCGACAGTGCCTTTAAATTAGATCAACACATCAGTTCTGTTGTTAAAACCAGCTTTTTTCAGTTAAGACTTCTCGCTAAGGTTGAAGCCTATGAAAGGCCTTAACCTTAGCGAGAAGTCTTAATTAACTAAATTGAAGCTGTTATTGAGGTCATCATTTCATAACATTTCACTATGAATATAACTTCTAATGAAGTAGTGAGATTGGATTGGAATATAATTATCAGACAGACAGACAGACAGACAGACAGACAGACAGACAGAGTCTGTCTGTAGACTATTGGCAAAAAAACTAAAATGTACTATTGTGTAATAAAACAATGCTGTATAACTGAATGCCTCCATTGGAGAGAAATAAAGAGAGTGAGACAGCAATATGTGATATTATTTCATTTCATAACAATTGACTATGAATATAACTTCTAATTAAGTAGTGAGATTGGATTGTAATAGAATTATCAGACAGACAGTCTGTCTGTCTAGTGTGTAAGAACAGGGAAACTGTGGTCTCAAAAACATAAAGGAAAACTGGCAGAAAAAGACTCGCTCGCTTCATAAATATTAAGAAAAACTCCTTAGATAGAGACTTAAGAAAATAGAATGTATTTATTTTTTAATTGCTCATAAAGTGCTCTTAAAAAAGCAAACGTTTCGGTCCTGGGACCTTCATCAGTGCTATATGGATGGATCACAGAAAAACAAGTTGCTTTTATAGGAATCTAGATCAGGTCAGCTCAGGTGCTGAGGATCACTACTCAAGGTCATCACCATGGCAATGGTGGGGCGTTGACATATCATTACAGACAAAAAACCTAGGGCTACACAGTGTTACATTTGAAATCCTGAAGTTCATTGTACAGACCATTACACATATAGCCATGTTAGCATTTTCTTTAAAAACAATATTTCTGAAAGATTTTCATAAAAAGATGAAATTCACAAATCTCTCTCACCCAGGTAGACCCAAAGTGGCCTCTAATGATAGCCTCACAGACCCCCTCTCTACGTTTGTCGATCGCCACATGAGACCCATTGTAACCAAATTGCCCTCTTATTTAAGAGACACAGGATACTTCATTCAACAGCTTTCAGAGGTAAATATCCCCAATTCCACCTCTAACATTTATTTGGTTACCCTTGACGAGGTCTCCCTTTACACCAATATCCCCCATGATTTAGGCATGGAATCCTTAAGATTCTATTTGGACTTAAGGGAAGAACTGACACCCCCAACCAACCTTTTGGTGCAAATGACATCCATGATTTTACAGAAACACTTTTTCCTGTTTGAAAACTCCTTTTATCTCCAAATGCAGGGGGCACCAAAGGGCTCAGTATTTAGTCCAGATTATGCAGGCATTGCCTGGCTTGGGCTTTCTAGAACACAGTTCAGTGTGGCACAATTATCCATTTACCCACAACATGCTGTTATTCAAGAGATATGTTGATGATTATGTTTCTCATCTGGCAGGGAACTGAGGAAGAGCTACATAGATTTGTGTCCTACTCCTATTGTACATCAATAATCTGACCCCTACCCTACCCTCAAATTCAACATGGAGTTTAACAAAAGTGAAATCCCATTTCTAGACACGGGACACGCAAATTGTCCACCACTCTGTACACCAAACCTACAGACAAGAGCCTGTTCCATGCCACCAGTGCATACCCCCCTGCTTGTGCCTGCATATACCTACAATCCACTGAGGGTGAGCAATGATGTACGTAGTATCATAGAGAAACACTGGAATGTTTTGTTAGAACATGCTAACATGGCTATATGTGTAATGGTCTGTACAATGAAGTTCATGATTTCAAATGTAACACTGTGTAGCCTTAGGTTTTTTGTCTGTAATTATATGTCAACGCCCCACCATGGTGGGGCGTTGCCATATGCCATGGTTGCCATATGCCATGCCATGGTGATGACCTTGAGTAGTGATCCTCAGCGCCTGAGCTGATCTAGAGCCCTATAGAGCGTGCCAAAAATCCTGAAGGGGGCGTCAACAAGTGTCTTTTGGTAGCTGCGGACATCTTTGAGGGGTAAAAAGCAGGTTGACTTAACATTGCCCAATGCCACGCCCAATGCCTCGCCCCCGCAGCCTGATTTGCCCCTTCTGCTGGTGACGACACGTTGGCACGCTTAATAAGAGCAACGTGTTTGTCTGTGATCCATCCATATAGCACTGATGAAGGTCCCAGGACCGAAACGTTAGATTTTTTTAAATTCACCCTTCACTATGAGCACAGAGGACTTTCTGAGCAATTCAAAGTAAAGAAATTATATTTTCTTAAAGATGGAGTGCCATGATATTTTTCAACCCTAAAACCTGATCATAAGGTATTATTATTATGTAAGGATTGTTTTCAACAAAAAAAAAAGTGTACAGTAAGTGTTAAAATGTTGTTTTTATGTAGACACACCCACCAGTGCATTAAGTATACCTGGTTCTCACCTTAGCACCTCCTCCACCACCTTAGCACCACCCACCTGTCCTAGTCCCTCCTCCTCCTCATGCCCACACCTGTTGTGTTATGATAATGAGGGGGAGGGTGTGGGCTTTGTGATGTCACTAAAGCGCTGTTTCTCTATTGGCACATTTGACCCTCAAGGTTTCAGCCTCCAGGAAAAAACTCCAAATAGTCAGAGAAGACATAAAACACCATAAAAACACCACCGGGGGGCTTAATGAAGTTCTATCAACCTCATAGACACATGAAAAACAGAAAAAGTGCAAAAACATGGCACCACCTCTTTAAGTCTCTGTCTAGATAGTTTTGCCAGTTTTCCTTTATAGTGTGTAGGACACACTTTGAGAACCACTGCACAGGCAGGAAAACATGCACTTCAAAGTTATCATGGTTTATTGTTGTTACATCTACAAAGTCAAGTCGATCTGCTATTTTCACGACTCCTTTTTTTATATGAAATTATTTGGAAAAACGTTTAAGTTTGTTTTCATTATTTTTTATTTTTTTAAATGTCTTTCCATTTTTTAAATGTCTTCCATTTTTTTCATCTTTTTCATCTTTTGAAATAATTAAAAACAACATGTAGGAAACAAAAAATGAAGGGGTATTTACTCACAACCCTTGTGTGGGGGCCTCATACTGGGGTTTGCCTAGGGCCTCCTGATCCCTAAGCATCCCTGGGCCTATCTCCCCCGCCATCAATTGGAGATGGCAATTCACTCCTTCATTTCGCCTTCAGCTCTCCCCTGAAGTTGTCCCTGGCTATAGCCTCAAGTCAAACTGAACACTCCTCACCTATAGCACGCCTGCACTTAAACAATGATTGGCATCAATAACTCAAACAAAGGCAAACCAAGGCCCATGAGTTGATCTACAATTACATAATGCTCATTTTCAATAAATACAATTTAATAAATATTTCAGGCACCAAACGCATACAAGCAAAATGCTAAATAACATTAACAAACAGCCCCTCCTCCTCTACAGATCTTGGCCCACCTGCTCATGGATGTAGACAGCAGAGCTCGGATGAACTTCAAAGGTTAGGCCTGAACATGTTGAATGACATGATGGCTCCCACAGAAAGAGAGAGCAAACACAAATATTTAGATCTTTGTGTTTGCTCTCTCTTTCTGTAGGAGCCATCATGTCATGGAAATCGTAAAACGAAGGAACTCTCCATTAATGGAAGGCACAATGGAGTGTGATGTTCTTTAATACATAATTCTGAAAGAAATTAAGTGAGGCTCACTTCACTGATCAGAGTCAAAAGCAGCTATGAAATCAGAGTGACAAAGAGTTTATGGTAACATTGTAACCACTTAAGTGAAGTGCTGAATAAGGCTTGATCACCGGCTGTCCCCAGGCTGGCCCGTCAACTGGAACACTTTTACTTGAAACCGACTGTTTTCCTCGTGGACATGTTCCTCTCTGCTGACTTTACTTTCCCTGTTGTCTTAGCTGGCACTGGCCAATGTTGTTGTTTATTAAGTAAACCGAAGCACATAACATAAATCAACTAAAGCATGACTGAATAAGATAACAATATGTGCTAAGGATCCTATGAGGTGTGGAGTCAGTAAATCAGTAGTGTATGTAAATGTCCAAGTCCGGAGCATGGAGAAGGAGACTGAGCTGTGAAGTTCTGAAAATCAGTGGTGGAAAGTAACTATGAGTACATTTACTGTAAGTACTGTAGCCTTAAGTAAAATGGAGTATTTCCAATTTTCAATCATTTTACTTATGATCGTTTTAATACATCTCAGAGGTAAATATTGTACTAGTCCACTACAATTATTTGAAAACTGAGTTACTTGGAAGATTTAGATTATTATTACAAAACATACATAAACCACTTATTCACTCATCCCTATTTAAACTTTGGCTATTTGAAATTAGCTGATCTACAGGCAAGTAAAAAAACATTTTCCACCACTGCTGTAAATATCTTTGTAGTGTCACATCCAGGTCTGGAATTTTGTCATTTTAGGGGCAAGGCCACTTGGCCTTTGGTGTTGAATATGTAGACTATCTGGAGTGAAGTAAATAAATGATGGTATTTACAACCTTATCCATGCTCAGCCATGCACCAATCAAAGTCACTGGATTGGTTAAAAGATGGGGACTCAGGGTAGTTAAGAACTCAGAACCTCAACAAAAGACACATGGTGTCTACATCAGTGGTTCTCAAAGTGGGTGCCGGGGACCCCCAGGGGTCCTTGAGGGAGTTCCAGGGGGTCCCTAGCTATATGATGGATAGTTAGGAACCAAATGGACCCTTATGGGTCTATAAGTAACTGTGCACAAATGGAAGCAAATGGACCCTAACGGGTCCATTTGATTCCATTTGTACACTCTCAGAGCTAAATGAACATTGATTTTTTACAATATTAATTGGGGTCCCAGAGAGAAATGCCATTAAATGGGGGTCCGTGGCCTAATGTATGTCAAACCAGGGGTCCTTGCAATTAAAATGGTTGAAAATCACTGCTAGAGCCGTAAAAATAATCTCTGATGGGGGCCTTCGCAAATCTTTTCAAATGGGGATCCGCAGGCTAATAAGTGTCAATTTAGGGGTCCGCAAGCTAATAAGTGTCAATTTGGGGGTGCTTGGCATGAAAATGTTTGAGAAACAGAGAAACACTGGTGTCTCTTTCTTGGTGGAGAAAGTACAGTCAGCTGGGGCATTAAGGACACTGTGGCCTCAGGGTATGGCTTTTTTTTTTAGGGGCACAAGGCCAAACTCAGGGTTAACGGCGGCCATGGCCTTCGTGCAGGCCTCCTTGAAATTCCTAGCGTGTTCACATCACAGGTTTACCGGTGTAAAAGAGCAACAACATTATTTTCCTTTACAAGTAGTTGTAATAGTGTCACTGGTCATGCAAGTTAAGAAAGTGACCATGTATGTTCTTATATTGTGACACTACAGGTTCCAGTAGTTCTCAAAGTGGTATCCATGGGACTCTCAGGATTCCTCAGAGGATTCTAAATTAACCCTTACAAGGCTGTAACTATTTTTATTTTATTTTTTAAACATTATGTTTATTGAGTTTTTATTCCTACCAAATGTTTATGGACTGAATATTCAGCATGGTCAAAATAGCCAAGAAAAATAATGAATTGGTACAAGTCTGTAACTGACAGTATACAAATGGAACCAAATGGACGGGTCCATTTGGTTCCATTTGTATACTGTCAGAGTAACAGAGAGAGAGGGAGAATATTTCTATAGGCTACTTTCATGATCTTAGACCATCCTTTATTTCATCTAATAGTAAATAAATAGTAAATAAACACCTTGTGTTTGTGTGTATAGATATTACTTAAATCATTAATGTTATTTTCATATCAAAGTCTATGATTATTATTATTTGTAATTATATGCAATGTCATAAATTCAATTCAATTTAATTTGATTAAATTGTCAAATCACAATCAAGTTGTCTCAAGACACTTTACATGTAGAGCAGAGACCCGACATCCCACCCTGAGCAAGCAATTTTGCGACAGTGGCAACAAAAAACTCCCCCTTAACTGGAAGAAACGTCAGGCAGACCCTAGGCTCTAGGGTGGCGGCCTTCTACCTCGACCGTGTCGGGGGAAAGAAGAGAGAGAGAGGGAGAGACAGAGGAGAGACAAAGAGAGATATAAGTAGTAACAATAACAATAGTAGCAAATATAATAGTGTAAGATAGTATATGATAATATATTATAGTACAACAATAATGTATGTATACAGTATATAATGGTATAATATAAGAATGTTAAAGAGGTGGTGCCATGGTTTTGCACTTTCTCTGTTTTTCATGTATCTATGAGGTTGATAGAACTTCATTAAGCCCCCTGGTGGTTTTTTTATGGTGTTTTATGTCTTCTCTAACTATTTTGAGTTTCTACGTCACAGAAGCGCGCAGCCCTGTGCGCAAGCTCGTGCGCACGCTCGTGAGTCGAGCCCATTGGTCGAAACCGTTTTCGCTCGTTTGTGTAGGAGCCCCAGGCCGTTTTAAGCTGCAGTACCATGAATGGCCAGCATGTCCATTTGGCTTCAATGAAACCACTGGGTTCTGGGGGCTTGGGTCAAACGTGCCAATAGAAAAACAGCCCTTTAGTGACATAGTAAAAATATACCCTCCCCCTCATTATCATAACACAACAGGTGTGGGCATGAGGAGGAGGAGGGACTAGGACAGGTGGGTGGTGCTAAGGTGGTGGAGGAGGTAGGCTACTAAGGTGAGAACCAGGTATATTAAATGAACTGGAGGCGTGTCCACATAAAAACATAATTTTAACAATTTATGTATACTTTTTTGAAAAAAATCGTCCTCCTAGTATAACCATAATACCTGATTATGTTTTAGGGGGGGGGGTCACTGAAAATCACGGCACCCCGTCTTTAAGACAATATAGTGTAGTGGTATAGTCATGTAATGTAGTAGAAATCCACGTGTGGAATTAGTGGCAGGCCTTACTAGAGCGTGAATCCCTACAGTGTTAATTACAATTGCACAAACCCACACAACCGAAAGGGAGGACGAGAAGAGAGAGGACAAGAGGAGAGAGGGAGGGGATGTAAGGGAGTGGGGAGGGAGGGAGAGGGGAGAGAGGACGACTATAGGGTGACTGAGTACTGAGAAACACTATACATATCTGACGTTTATAACAAAGCAAACCATTTGAACATCGATTGAAAATTGAGCAAGCTATATGGTTATTGCAATAGTACATGTGACATATAGACATGCTATGAGTGAGTGAGCGTGCGAACAATGGTGGAAAGTAACTACCAAGTACTGTACTTAGGCTATGTATACTTTTGAGGTATTTTTTTTACTTTACTATAGGCTACTTTATACTTCTACTCCACATCTCAGAGGCAAATATTGTACTTTATACTCCACTACAATTATTTGAAAACTTTATTAAGGCCTGGGCCTACTAGTTACTTTGTAGATTTTGATTATTATTACAAAACCACTTCAGACCTATAGGCCTACTGTACTTTGGCAATTTGAAAATAGTCGATCTACAAGCTTGCATTGTGAGCTTGTAGATCAGCTATTTTCAAAGGATTTTTATAGTTTGAAAACTTGTGAAATGGGACTGCATAATGAGTACTTTTACTTTTGGTACTTTAAGTAGGCTATTTTGATGCCAATACTTTTGTACTTTTCCTCAAGTACATTTTTAACACCGAACTTGTAGGCCTTCTTGTAACAGACTATTTCTATAATAGGGTATTGATACTTTAACTCAGGGGTCTTCAACGTTTTCAGGCCAAGGACCCCTAGCCGAGAGAGAGATGAAGCAGGGACCCCCTACTCTATATTGTATAAAATTGTGTTTTAGATTAAACTTTTTTTGTTTAGTTGGTCTGCTCTTATTTCCCCTTTACACTTATACCTCTTTGCCAAAAATAGCTGATCTACAAGCTCACAACGCCTTGCAGCGCAAGGCGTTGTGAGCTTGTAGATCGCCTATTTTTGGCTAACGTTCTCCTCAGAAAAAGGGATGCTAGGGTTCAAGTGGTTAAGGTAAAACAAAAATCATATCACAAAAAGATTTGGTGGACCCCCTGTAGTAACTCTGAGGACCCCCTAGGGGTCCCGAACCCCCTGTTGAAGACCCCTGCTTTTGTCATAAAGGTGTGTACTTCGTCCATCACTGGGTTAGATATCTAAAGAGGCAGGTATGTGGGTGTGTCTATATGGGTGACAGCCCTTTATACAGTCAGGAGCAGAGATTCACAGAGAGAGCGAGAGAGAGCAAGAAAGAGAGAGAGAGAGCGAGAGAGAGCGAGAGAGAGAGAGAGAGAGAGAGAGAGAGAGAGAGAGAGAGAGAAAGATAATTCATCATCAATAGCCGAGCGCGTGACGACGAAACATCTAAAAATGTAAGTGTAAAAGTGTTGAATAATCTGAATAAGTAGATATTGATATTGATATCAAATGTAAAATGCATTTGAACTTGCTAATGGTTAATAATAAATGATGAGATATCCAGAATTTATCTTTTAATATCAGGATCTGTGGCAAATGTGTCATGTCTTTTTGGATAATGTCATTCTGAGCTGTCTGCTGTCAGCTTGTCTTGTGTGCAGAGTGTTTGCTATAGCAAATATAGCTATATTTGTTATAGCCTACATTTTGGACAAAATAGCCAATTTTACATGGAGGTGCCCAGATGTCCCTATAGTGCCCATCCCGTATCCGTTTTTGATGGTAACAGGATTGATTGATTGATTGATGTACTTTTATTTAGTAAGACATGAGAATCACAGTAGCCTACATGGAAGTACAAAATTCACAATACAAGGTCTACTAAACTGGAAGACTCATAAGCACGCAGCTTGTTTAGGATAGGTGGGCACTATAGGGACATCTGGGCACCTCGATGTAAAATTGGCTATTTTGTCCAATATGGTGTCCAGATGTCCCTATAGTGCCCACATATCCTACCTGTGGGTGAATATGTGATGCAGTCTGACTCGCATTCTTATGGTGAAACTTCATGGAATGTTTGCCAAACTGTAGCCTAAATCCTTTGGATTTGGTGTTTATTATCATAACAGTCTTGGCTTTTTATATAGCAGAAGTGTTCTGTGCTGCTTTTTGTCACAGCATATTATGGATTGACCAGTGTTGCCACGTCCGCTTATTGTAAAGCGACTTTGGGCTTGTTTTTCTCTTACAAATATTGCTAGTTGCGGGTTGCGTAGTTTTGGGCTTGTTTCTAAAGTAGGCTATAGTTGCTTATTTAGGCTTGTTTGCACACCGCACTTTGATTCTATCTATATGAGGGTGGATTCTGCAAATGCTTTTCAATGGGAATGGCGTGGTCACGCACCTTGCCTTTATGTGTTTTTTTAGAATGCGCTGGTTGCAAAAAAAGTGTAGCCATAGTTTGGTGTGACCGTGCCCTAAATGTTGTTTAAACCAGTGTTTCTCAAACATTTTCATGTCAAGGACACCCCAATGAATGTGTATTTGTCTGCGGACCCCATCTGAAAACATGTTGTTGTGCCAGGGACCCCCATACAAGATTTGTGTTGTTAAAATGTCAAATTGTTTTCAAGATGTTTTTGAAAATAGCAGATCTACAAGCTGATAATGATTTTTGAATAATCGTGAAAATGTGTGCAAATCTTTGAATATAGGCTATATATTTTTTAGGCTTTGCTTCTGGGGATTCTACACATGTCTTCTCGATTTTTTTGGGAGAAAAAAAAAACGTATGTTGCTATAATATCAGTGGTGCTCAAACTTTTTCACGTCAAGGACCCCCACAGCTAGTGATATGTATTTGGCCGCAGACCCCCATCTGAAAATATTTTGTTCCAGCCAGCCAGGGGTCACCCCCCAGAAGCAAAGATTTTAGTTAAAGATGTTCGCTTTAAAATATATATATATTCAAAGATATGCACACATTTCCAAGATTTAAAAAAAATAGCTAATCTACAAGCTCAGGAGCTATGAGCTTGTTTATCTGCTATTTTTGAATAGCCAAAGCTAGGTGGTTAAAATGATTGTGACAGACGCTATATGCGGTGTTGCTATGCTCATGGGTGCGTTCGAAAATTACGCACCGGAGCACACTCGCCTATTAGTTTGTATTGGCCAGTGCGCTCAGTGCTGTATTTTCGAACGCGCCCAATGCATGGGTGCGTTCGGAAATACAGCACTGAGCGCACTGGCCAATGCAAACTAATAGGCGAGTGCGCTCCGGTGCGCAATTTCCGAACGCACCCCATGTTGGGATGTGGTTGCACTGTGTTTTATTGACGTGACGCGCACGTCGCTTAAAGCACCTACACTACAGGTCACACACTAATGGACAATAGGCTCTATGCACAGCAGCAATAGGCCTATTATCACTTCCTTCACAGGTGTTACCAATGATACTAATGAAGGCTCTGTTCCATTTAGTGTAGCACAGTAGTTCTCAGACCTTTTAATTTCTACAAATCATAACTCTGAGAGTGTACAAATGGAACCAAATGGACCCGTAAGTGGTCAATGCATGTTTACTAATAATAATCAAAATCTACAGAGTAGGCCTAACTAGTAACTAAAGCTGTCAAATAATTGTAGTGGAGTAAAAGTACAATATTTGCCTCTAGTGTGACGGGCCTACTTTACGCGCGGGGCGCACAGTGTTGCCATGTCAGCTTATTATAAGCGATGGCTTGTTTTTATGTAAAGTCGCTTATATTGGCAGTTGCGGGTTACGTTTTTTTGGGCTTGTTTCTAAAGTGTAGTTGCTTATTTGGGCTTCCGTCCAAATGTTCTTAATTATTATTTTAACCAGTGGTTCTCAAATATTTTCATGTCATGGACCCCCAAATTAATATGTAGCCTTTTTGTCCCCTAACCCCCATCTGAAAATGTATTGTGCCAGGGAGCTCCGACACCTCCCGTACCAGATTTGTGTTGTTAGAATTAGAATGATCATTGATTGAATATTTTATTAGACAAAAATGTAAAACACCTTCAGATTAATATTTTACATTTTATTTCAAGATTTTTTGAAAATATACAGATCTGTGAGCTTGTAGATCTGCTATTTTCAAATAGCCGATGTATAAAGTATATAGGTTTAAAGTGCTCAAGTGGCCTATTATAGTCACTTCTTTTGGACTTGTTTTTCCCTAGAACTGGCTGCTTGTTTCTCTCACAAAATCTGGCAACGCTGCTCATTGAGTGAAAGACAGTGTGAACAGAGCACATTTGGAATATTGTAAAGTAAATAGGACTATAAGTAATGGGCTAATAGCTCATTTATGTGGTTAAAAGCTCTATTGTACTGGAATGTGTATTAGCCTGGCTGTTGGGGTTTTATAGGTTTTGCCAGGTTTCAGTTGTTTCTCATAAGCGTGCATCCGTTGTCCGTCAACAACACAGTAGCCTAGTCTGTGTCTTGACTTCAAGGCGCTGACTTTGGTTCCATTTGTACACTCTCAGAGTTACACACCCGTCAAGGTGGAATTTGGAACCCTCTCAGAGTGTCCAGTGAGCCAACGTGCACAATATCAGCACCCTGACCTGACTCTATTTGACCTGAATGGAACATTAGTAGCTATCATTGACAACACCTGTGAATTTCTCCACACTATGGCTGCTCTGCATATAGCTGTATCAGCTAAGCCTTGTTAATTGCCGTGAGTGACAGTTTGTTTATTAGTCGGTAAAGTGTCGTTTTTAAAATGTGTTTTATGTGACGGTATTGGCTTGCGTCACTGTCTGCGGTGCGCAGCTTTAGGGCTGTCACTGCAGTGGTTTTCAACCTTGTCAGGCCCCAAAATAATCATATTTGAACTGGGGGCCCCATCATATTTGAACTGGGGACCCCCAAAATAATTATATTTGAACTGGAGACCCCCAAAATAATCCTATTTAAACTGGGGACCCCCCAAAATAATTTGAATTCCAAGTGCTCCAAGGGCTTAAGGACTTAATTGTGAAAATAGCAGATCTACAAGCTCAACGCCTCGCAAAGCAAGGCATTGTGAGCTTGTAGATCTGCTATTTTCACAATTTCTTCTTTCTTATAGTATTTGACAATTTATAGTATAGTTTGTTGATTTCTATACTATAGAGACACACAACCAGCCAAACCTGGCTGGTTGTGTGTGTGTGTGTGTGTGTGTGTGTGTGTGTGTGTGTGTGTGTGTGTGTGTGTGTGTGTATGTGTGTGTGTGTGTGTGTGTGTGTGTGTGTGTGTGTGTGTGTGTGTGTGTGTGTGTGTGTGTGTGGTATATTAGGCCGAATTATATATTTTTTCATGCTGGCCTTGCTGTGTATAGTGATCAAAGTCTCCTTGTTATTTCAGATACCTGCGGCCACTGCGGCAGCAGTGGCACTCTGTGTGCCAATGAGGGCTGCCAACCTCACTAGTCTGGCCCTGGCTGTCACCATCCTTGGTTTGTTTATTGAAATTGCCCCATTACTTTCATAATGATGTTGTCTTGCTTCAATCTTATAATATTCCAGTTCCAATTTTGTCTGCATTGTTTTCCCCCATCACTTATTTCACATACCTGTATGAGTTTTCTCACCTGATTGGTTAAAATCACAACGCGTCACGATACGACGCGTTGTGAGCTTGTAGATCTGCTATTTTCAAACATGTTAGTACTTTTACTTTGGTACTTTAAGTATATTTTGATACCAATACTTTTGTACTTTTACTCAAGTAACATTTTGAACACAGGCCTTTTACTTGTAACAGAGTATTTCTAAATTGCAGTATTGATACTTTTACTTAAGTAAAACATGCGCATACTTTTTCCACCACTGATCTCTTGTTATCTCCACTATGTTCCAGTGTGTGCGGCAGGGCCTCATGTAGCCCAGAGCGACTCAACTACCCAGATGAGCAGCCCAGGCAACTCAACTACCCAGACGAGCAGACCAGGCGACTCAACTGCCCAGACGAGCAGCCCAGGCAACTCAACTACTCAGACGAGCAGCCCAGGCAACTCAACAACCCAGACGAGCAGCCCAGGCGACTCAACTACCCAGACGAGCATCCCAGGCGACTCAACTGCCCAGACGAGCAGCCCAGGCGACTCAACTACCCAGACGAGCATCCCAGGCGACTCAACTGCCCAGACGAGCATCCCAGGCGACTCAACTGCCCAGACGAGCATCCCAGGCGACTCAACTGCCCAGACGAGCATCCCAGGCGACTCAACTGCCCAGACGAGCATCCCAGGCGACTCAACTGCCCAGACGAGCAGCCCAGGCGACTCAACTGCCCAGACGAGCAGCCCAGGCGACTCAACTGCCCAGACGAGCAGCCTAAGCGACTCAACTACACATCAGTCTGCCAGCAGCCCATGCAACCCAAATGGCCGCATAGTTGGAGGGAAGCCAGTGAAAAGGGGGGAACTGGTCAGCTTGCAAATATGGGGTACAAAGCATAGATGCGTTGGAACTGTCATTGACGACGAACATGTTCTCACTGCCGCCCATTGCCTTGGGTAAGTGTATTCATATCATATTACACCAGGGGGCGATTCAGAGGTAGAGAGAGAGAGAGAGAGGGGGAGAGAGAGAAAGAGAGAGAGAGAGAGAGAGAGAGGGAGGGAGGGAGGAGGTAGAGATAAAGGGGTAGAGAGAGAGAGAGTGAGAGAGCGAGAGAGAGAGAGAGAGAGAGAGAGAGAGAGAGAGAGAGAGAGAGAGCGAGGGGGGAGGTAGAGAGAGAGAGAGAGAGAGAGAGAGAGAGAGAGAGAGAGAGTCTGCCACTGTCACTGCCTGGCTCATGTTCATGTGATAAACTATATAAGCAGTCTGTGCTGTGCGCTCTGTATGTTAAAGCCACATCATATAGGCTACTTCGTCTGTGTCGCAGATGTACACGCCCCCAAACGCATGGCGCTGTGAGCTCACATCGTAGGGTGGTGCATACATTAGGCATAACTTATAAAAGTACTACTACACACAGACTTACCTGGTTACTGGTCAGCTATTCTCTCCACCACCATGTCTTGGGCTAATTAACCACTTAAACCCCATATGGGAGACCGGAGTCCCTCAGGGCTCTATACTGGTGTCTTTTCTGTTTTCTGCTAGTGTGGGGAAAGCTTTCGCAGAAAATAGCTGATCGACAAGCTTACAACTGCGACGCGTTGTAAGCTTGTCGATCTGCTATTTTCTGCGAAAGCTTGGTTGAAGTGGTTAAGCCCCTGATTAACTGTTTTAGACTGTCTTAGAGCAGTGGTTCTCAGACATTTTCATGTCAAGGGCCCCCAAATTGATATGTCTTTGGCCACAGATCCCCATTTGAAAAGATTAAGAAATTTCTAAATGATTCAAATTGGTGCCAAGATTTTTTAAAGTTTTCCAAAATAGCCAATGAACAAGTTCACAACGCGTCGCAAGACATTGTGAGCTTGTAGATTAGCTATTTTTGAACATGCAAAGCTTAAATTATAACTGATTTAGCACGGGACCCCCTGAAACCCCTTCAAGGGACCCCTGGGGGTCCCCAGGCCCCACTTTGAGAGGCCCCATCTTCGAGAACTGTAACAGCCTCGGCAATACAAAACAAACTCAACCAAAAAAAAGACAAGGAATATAGCATATATCACTAAATGGGTTATTTATACAGTATGTCTCTATTTCCAGAGACACAACCCCAGGCAGCTGGACAGTAGTTTATGGACTGGCCAACCTGGACGATGAGGGCGGTTTCAGGAGACGCGTTATGAAATACGTGGTCCACCCAGACTGGATTAAAAGGTAGGGATTGTGCATGACTGACCATACATCAAAGTAGATCAGGGGTCTTCAAGGTTTTCCAGGCCAAGGACCCCTTAGCTGAGACAGAGATACTTAGTAAACATGACCTTTGGCTCTGTACTTGGTCTGCTCTTTTCCCCCCTACACCAAGCCATTTTGCTGAAAATAGCCGATCTACAAGCTCACAACGCCTCGCAGCGCGAGGCGTTGTGAGCTTGTAGATCGGCTATTTTCCCCCTCAGAATAGGGATGCTATCAGGGTTCAAGTGGTTAATGTAAAAAAATAAAAATCCTATCACACAAAGTTTTGGCGCCCCCCCTGTAGTAACTCTGAGGACCCCCTTGGACTCCCGGACCCCCTGTTGAAGACCCCTGAAGTAGATTACTCTAGCGCTATTAATAACTAACTAATATTGGATTATTCTGACCGATCCCTAGTGATAGGTATTGGGCTCATGACATTGTTGTGGCGAGAGTCGACTCACCGGTCCCTTTCAGTGACGACGTCAAACCTGCCTGTCTAGCGGACGAGGGGAGCGTCTTTCCGACCGGTACGGAAGCCACCGTCTCCGGCTGGGGCTACGTCAATCAAGCAGGTAAGCACGGGACCCCCAAAATGACGCCCTGCGGACCGAATCATCAAATGTGGCCACATTTGGTTCCATTTGTTAACCAATTGAGAGTGTCCATTTGGTTAACACTCTCAGAGGTAACCAAATGGACCCTTACGATCAATCGTTTTCTTGGGCTCCCCCTGGAGCCACCTCAAGTACCTCTGGAGGTCCCCGGACCGCACTTTGAGAACCACTGTTGTGCAGATACACGTAGGATTTCATTGAATAATGTTACAGTATGACACTGCTGATTATTAATAATAGTTAATTAATAGTTAATTAATAATAACAGACTGCTGAGTATTATTATTAGTATTTAACCACATGCACCCTATTCTGGCCTCTGGTCATAATAGGCCAACATTTGGTGAAAACAGCAGATCTGCAATAATCACATAAATAATGTCATTTCTAAATGGTTCCACTGTAGTATGTAAACACTTAAGCCTTTGTGACACAACATGAGCTTGTAGATCCGCTATTATCTGGACATTAATGTTGAACGTTTTTGCCATAGTAATAACATGCCCAAAATAGGGACGCAAGGTTGAAAGTTGTTAATCTTGCAGTCAGAACCTATATGCACACTGATAATGGTCCTGTTGTTTCTCTATGTTTACAGAAGAGCTGCCACCTCCCAGGGCACTTCAAGGACTCAACGTTACTGTGACAGACCATGAAGTGTGCAGACAGCTGTACCAAGGAAGGGTGACGGAGGAGATGCTGTGCGCTGGAAACTTGGGTGGAGGCCAGGATACGTGCAAAGTAAGAATGCCACTCAAATCCCATTCAAATCTTAACCCATTAAAACCGATTCTAAAAGTGTCTTCTTAAATCCTAACAGTTTTCTGAAAATAATACTAAAGTATGTTGCTATATCAGTGGTGCTCAAACCTTTTCATGTCAAGGACCCCCAGAATTATATGTATTTGACCGCGGACCCCCATCTGAAAAGATCCAGAGAAGCAAAGATTTTACTTAAAAATGTTCACTTTCAAAATACATATATATTCAAAGATTTGCGCTCATTTTCATGATTTCTCAAAAATAGCAGATCTACAAGCTCGCAGCTCGGCCCTTTGGGCTGCGCTGCGAGCTTGTATATCTGCTATAATGGTGCAATGGTGCAATGGCACCATTGATGGGGATTCCAAGCTAACAGAAAACTACTACAGCCTTTCTCTTCCTGGAAAGTTAGCGCGCTGAAATAGAACTAATACATTAGATAATTGTAGAGACTTTACATTGTAAAAATGTACAACTTGAAATGACCAAACATGCCTAACGATGATGTCACTGGTAGGCAGGTGGTGTCTTTTTAACAGCCCACAGCCCTCCTCAGAGTACACAGAAATGGTGCCATCTTCTAATGAGCATTAAAGGACGACTTCACCCATTTTCAACCTATCTTTATATAATTGGTCCTCACTAATGTTCATTATAAAATGGTACCATTTTTGTCTGCTCGCTCTGTGTCTCAGAGGAGGGATGTGGACAGTTCAGAAACCTGCCTACCAGTGACATCATCGATGGGGAATCCAAGCTAATAGAAACTGCAGGCTTTCTATTCCTGAAAAATGTTATAATGGAAGCCATTGTTCTCGCCTTAATACAAATCACTGTCACGGGCGGGCAGGTTTCTGAATTGTCCACAGCCCTCCTCTGAGACACAGACCAAGTAGATTTCTTTCTTATAATGAGCATTAGTGAGGAGTGAGGACCAATTATATGAAAATAGGTCAAAAATGGGTGAAGTCGTCCTTTAAGTGAGACGCAGTTGTATGAAGATGGATGTAAACTAGGTCAAGTGGTGCTGGAGAGTAAACAATGCTTACTTGTGTCTCATCAGGGCGACTCAGGAGCCCCCCTGATGGTCAAACAAGGTGATGTTTGGATCATGGTCGGATTCCTCATCAGAGGCCCTGATATATGTGCGGCTCCAAACAGGCCCTCCGTTTACATGACAATCCCCAGCTACAAGA
Organism: Gymnoscopelus braueri; assembly: GCF_963280865.1. Taxonomy (NCBI): domain Eukaryota; kingdom Metazoa; phylum Chordata; class Actinopteri; order Myctophiformes; family Myctophidae; genus Gymnoscopelus; species Gymnoscopelus braueri. Next base: position 8,620,773 of record NC_137608.1, read on the forward strand.
AGTTCATCAAATCTGCCATTGAAGGTGTGTTCATGGCACACGGTCATTGAAGCATGCCGTGTGTGTGTGTGTGTGTGTGTGTGTGTGTGTGTGTGTGTGTGTGTGTGTGTGTGTGTGTGTGTGTGTGTGTGTGTGTGTGTGTGTGTGTGTGTGTGTGTGTGTGTGTGTGTGTGCGCACGCGCGTGCGTACGTGTGCATATGTGTATGTTAATTGTATTTATTTAGAGCTGTCCTGGTGTGTTTTATCACGTAGAGATGAGAGATCCTCCGAGTCCAGAGTGTGGGCCAGTTGGAGGTCCACGTGTCAATGGTTCCGTGAGCTCGCAAGGTTCCTGGCCGTGGATGGTGGCTATCCTGGTAAATATACATAATATAACAGGGCAGCAAGTGGCTCAGTCAGGAGGTACAGCAGTCGTCTTGGAATCAGAAGGTTCCCGGTTTGATCCCCAGCTCCTCCTGGCTGCGTGTCGAAATGTCCTTGAGCAAAACCCTGAACCCCTAACAGTTTAGTTAGGGGGTTAGTTAGGGGTTTAGTGTCTTGCTCAAGGACACCTTGAAGTTTATTTATTCTTGCTGTTGTTTTTATCATGTTGGTCAACCTGGTTGTTTTTAAACGTGCTTTATAAATACATTTGACTTGACTTGACTTGAAGTGTCACACACACAGACAGCAGAGGAAACCATGCAATATAATAATAAATTGTTCTTTTGATCTAATACATAAAATGTATTATGATTTATTTACTATACATTTGCTCCAGCTAATACAGTGGTTCTCAACTTTTTCATGTCAAGGACCCCCAAATGTATTTGGCGACGGACCCCCGAATATTCCACATTTTTCAAGATGTTTGAAAGTTGCTTAAACTGGCCAGCCCTGCTAAGTTAAACCAGCGTGATTTTTGCAGATCTACAAGCATGTGACGTGTTGTGAGCTTGTAGATCGGCTATTTTCAAATTGTATAGAAAGTGGTTGGACTGATTTTCATACTATATTATAATAATACATTTGGCTTCTGACCCCCTGGAACCCCCTCAAGGACCCCTGGGGGTCCCCGGGCCCCACTTTTAGAACCACTGAGCTAATAGACACGGTCATATTTTGGAGAAGTGCTTCATTCATGCTCCATTTTACGACGGTGTCACACAGCAAAAAGAGCCAATCTACAAGCTCACAGTGCGGCATGCCTTTGATTCACACTTTATCATTTCTCTTTCAGAGACGTCACGATGGAAGCTTTCAGGGGGGTGCTGCCCTAATGAACGAGTATTTTGTTGCTACCTCAATTACCGTAATGGTCAGGTAATCCAAACATACATAACCATGAGATATAAGTTTATTATCACTATTACAGATAGTTACTTTTTGATAATGTAATTAAAGTAAAATAATAATTTGTTTCTGTTGTCTTCTCCAGTGCTGGTGACTTTGTGAAGCTGGGAGCCTGGTTTGTCAATGACATCAATGAATACACACAGAAGATCATGATTGAAGAGGTAGGAACATCAAGCATGTGTGAGAACATAATACATAACTAACACTATGTTCACACTGCCGGCCCAAATCTGATGTTTGGCCTCTCTGGATGGAATCAGATTGTTTTATCAAGTCTGTCTGAGCCTGCAGTTTGACCTAAGTCTTTAAATACACATTATAGAGACATTAAAAAATAGAGCTGTTTACTGATACATTATACTGTTTATATTAGAATTATACACATAGAGGTTCAACTGGTAGAGATCAAACATCAAGACTCAGCCCTTATTGAGCCTCCCTCCTCTCTCTGCTGTCATTCCGTGTCTCTTGCCACTGTCTGTCACTATCAAATAAAGGCTTGAAAAAAGAACATCAAATTTTGAGGAAAGTATACACATTACTGAAATTAAAGTTGTGTTTGAGAACTGAGTGGCAGGGAGGTGCTTGGTGCTTAGGTTCAATTCCAACAGCCAATGCGTGCTCATCAAAAACCAAGCGCCTTTGAGCAAGGCACTGAAATCCTATCTACGCTTCAATTCAGTCAAACATATTCCACAATTTGTTAAAAATCCTTGGAAAATAGATCTACAATCTGAGTTTTTTTTTTAATGTTTGGAAACAGGGCTTATGTGGTTAATCTAAACGTGTGCCTGTCATTTCTCTGGTAGGTCATCTACCACCCCAACCACACCGCGACCTGGGAGGAGTGGACTAATAATGGCATGGTGTTGCTCAAACTGGCTAGCCCAGTCAAGTTTAACAAGCATGTTAAAGCTGTGTGTCTTCCTGAAGCTGTTCTCTGGCCCCCTCACTATAACAGGCAGTGCTTATTCGCTGGATGGGGGTGGGACCCCCACGCTGATCCACCAGGTGAGGAAACAACATAAACACACATTCAGACAGGTTGACAAGGAATTTGATTGGTCACGGTATCAGCATGTACTGATAATGGGGCGGGACTTACATTTGTATGTACTTCCCCTGGAAGCTTTGACGAATCACAGCACAGTTTTCATATCCTGGGATGTAAACAGATCTGCACAGCATTAACGTAACGTCCTTGAAGGCTTTAGGGCGGGACTTCCTGTACTTGCTTAGACACTTGACTGGCAATACGTAATCTCAATATTATATTCAGAGTGAAAATAGATGATCTACAAGCTCACATCACAGCATGCTGTGAGCTTGTAAGATCGCTATTTTCGATATTTGTGAACAATAAATAAATACATATATCGTTTGCCTATAATGACATGCCATAAATAGGGACTAGTAGTTAAAATATAGTGGTATATATTTTTAATGGTATAGCATTTTCTTGCTGTCCTTGTCCTCAACTTTGAATCCTGTTTCTTTTCCCCAGTCACTCTGCCTGGCGCACTCCATCATGCTTTTTTGTTAACCATCGCCAATGATCAGTGCAGCGAAAGCTCCAACACTAAGTTCTGTGTAGGCCCCAACCCCCATGACCAGGCCAGACCCTACTATGTGAGTGACACAGAGATGAAAACATTACCATGACATTTACACATAAGAACACACACTGAAAAACACAACTGCTTGTTGTTTCAGGATGACATAGGAGGACCCATGACGTGTCTCACCGACCGCAAACCTGGAGGCTCCAGTGGAATCCAGTGGACCTTGTTTGGTTTCTACATCATGGATGATAGGAGTCTTCTGTTCGCCAACGTCCCCGCGATGATCCCGTGGGCGAAACAGATCTTTGCAGACCACGCCAGTAAAGTCTGCTTTAAGAGATTTGATGGTTAATAATTCCGTTTGCAGGACAGGTGCACCTCTGAGAAACATCTCACATGCGCAGATGAATTAACCACTTCAGCCCTGGTGTTCCTGTTTTCATTTAATGAACCACCCTGGTCTATTTTCATTTAATTAACCACTTAAAGCCTGGTCTACCTATTTTCATTGATTAACCACTTAAACCCTGGTCCTTGTGACCCACTGTACCTTTATCATTGTATACAAATAATACACTACACAAAATAATAGTTCTTAAATGGTTCTTCTTCTTTATTTAGTGAATGATTCACCATGTTCCTCATATGGTTCTTTTTTTGTAATTATTTGAGGGACCTTTAAGGGTTATTTATAGAACCATTCATATAAATGGTTCTTTAAATAACCTTGGTCTGAAAGGTCCTTCCTGGAACCAGTTTTGGTTCTAGTTGACACCTTTATTTTTCTGTGTGTGTAAACTAAACTAACAAGGGTGATTCACATAGATGTATTACACAGGTGTAAAGATGATAAAACACAGCAGTGGGCGTTATGGGGAGGAGTGTTGGACCTACAGTCATGTAGTGAGACAGACATGTGTTGATTGTATACCTGTGTGATTGTGTGCACATACTAAACTAAACTAAACTTAAAGAAGTTGGGAGTGGCAAAGACGGGTAACTTTGTTTACAGAATTGGGGCCAAATGCATATAATGTATTTTTTAAATTACATTTAAGGCCCAATATTTCTACACATGCTACAAAACCTGTGATAGCCACTAGCCAGTCATAAACAAGTAAACAGTAAATTTAGGTCTGATAATGATGTCCTGTGCATGTTAAAATCATGTATACTTGACTTTATGAATAAGACCATTTTACAAAGCATTACAATTGTTTATTTTTACATTTAGTAGAAAGAAACAGCAAATTTAACGTTGACTAGTGGACCAGTATCTGTCAGTTTGAACTGAATGTCAATAAATCTCTCTTTATATACTTTGTACTTGTGTCTGTTACTGTTAATATACTTGATGTGGGATGAAGAAACAAAAAAAGCAACTATTTAAGTGTAACCTTTCTTTCTTTCTTTCTTTCTTTCTTTCTTTCTTTTTCCTTTATTCAGGGAAGCACATTGAGAGCAAGCTCTCTTTTTCAAGGACGCCCTCCCTGATAACAGCATATAAAATACAATACATACAAAATGAAAAACAATAACAAACATATGAATCATATTACAGTGTCACAGATGCAAATAAACATAGAGTTACATGAAGCAGGTGCAGTCACTATGTAGTGTGTCCTCGAGAAGCACCCTAAATGTCTCAAATGAGACCAATCGCACCAGTTTCAGAGAGTCCTGAAGTTTGTTCCATTTGTGTGGAGCATAATACATGAAAGCAGTCTTTCCTTGTTCACTGCTCTTATGAGGACTGGTATATCTAATGTGGGTTTGTGAACATGTTGAATGTCCTGTAACCGAGCATAGGTACAAAGGAAGCTTTCCACACAAGGCCTTATAAATAAATAAAATATAATGTTGCTCTCTACGCACTGCGAGAGATGGCCAACCCAAAACGCAGGGCGCTGTGGTAGACTGCTTCAAGAGGCTTCAGTGTGGAGAGTGAAGCATGCATATACAATATATCCCCATAGTCAAAAACAGACATTATTACAGATTGAATTATAGTCTTTCTGCTGGAAAAAGAAAAACAGGACCTGTTTCTATAGAGGAAACCTATTTGTGTCTCACTTAAATGAGAGCTTGGTATCTAGCCAAATGCCCAGGTATTTATAAGAAGTGACCAGCTCAATTTGTTCACCTCTTAACCTCTTAATTATGGGTTGGCAACTTGGCACATTATCTATGGAAATGATTCCGGTCAGAGAGTCCTTTATACCAGAGGGTTATTTAACTGAATGAGTCCAGCATACAGGAGATTGTTGCAGGCGGTGATAATAGGTGTAACTGCATGTGTTCTTAAATAAATAACACAAATAAAAGGTCTTTGAGTTTAACATAAATCAAACATCTATGTGGCAGTTTAGTTATATCTGTTGTGTCACATGGGCACAGATCAAAGAACAAAGTGTCAAAGAACAAAGAACATGGAGAATAAACATGTCTTTTCTTGCTACTGCATGCATAGGTTCACAAAAAGGCGTGGGATACTATGAAATCCATGGAATGTCATCCCCAACCAAACCTATTGTGACAGATAATGAACTTGGCTTTTCTAATGACCTAAATACTTTCTTTGCCAGATTCGAATCATTAGGCGATTCCTCTAAGTGCACTGAAATACTTAAGGCTGTAACACCTGCCCCCTCAGACAGAATTATCATCACTGAAGAGGATGTCAGAAAAGTGTTTTGGTGTACTAACACAAGGAAAGCTAATGGGCCAGACGAGTGCAGTGCTTTTCTCCTCAAAAACTTCGCATCTGAGTTGGCTCCTGTGTGGCAACCAATATTTCAAACATCTGTAGACACACACATAATTCCTCTGTGTTGGAAAACCTCACACATAAAACCACTACCCAAAATCCAATGTCCAAAAGAACATAAGGATTATAGACCCATAGCTCTCACTTCAGTGATCATGAAATCACTGGAAAGAATACTGTTGCAACATCTTGTAAGTATAACTAAAGACAAATTCGACCCCTGTCAGTTTGCTTATAAGAAAGGTTGTGGTACAGAGGATGCGGTTGTCACACTGGTCCACTTCATTACAAAACACCTAGATAAGTCTAATAAGAATCATGCAAGGGTGCTGTTCTTAGATTTCTCTTCAGCTTTCAATACAATACAGTCTGATATTCTGGTGTCAAAGATGGTACAGTTGGAACTGAATCCATACTTAATTCACTGGTATGCTCCCTTTCTTACTAACAGAGTACAGAGGGTGAAAGTGAACAGAACCCTCTCCGCAGCATTAACTACTAATGTTGGTGCTCCCCAGGGTTGTGTAAGCTCAGCTGTACTTTTCACCCTTTATACTGACAGCTGTCGTACTGAGGAATGTCTGTCTGAATGTCGCACTGACAAACCAGACCAATACATTCTAAAGTACTCTGATGATACAGTTTTGATTTCTCTTTTGGATAGTTCCAGTGATCCTGGACTGCACCAACACAGAGTAAATAAGGTGGTGGAGTGGAGTGATAACATCGCTCTTATCATTAACACAAAAAAGACAGAGGAGATTGTTTTTGGTGCCCCACTAGAGATACACAGATCCCCCATTACTATTCATAGTGAACAGATTAACCATACCCGTATACATACCTAGGAGTAGTAATTGACCACCTTCTGTCATGGAAAGACCAGATTGAATCAGTGGGTAAGAAGACAAAGCAAAGAGTCTATTTCCTTCGCCGCCTGAGATCTTTTGGTGCTAGTAGACAGATTCTTCTTTTGTTTTTCACTTCTGTTATTATGAGTGTTCTTCAGTACTGTAGTAGGCCTACCACCTCGTATGGATGTCTGTCTGTAGCCTTAAAGTCACAACTGCTGCAGCAACTGAACATTTGTTCAAAGATTGTTGGACAACCACTTCAGAGGCTCTATACAGCTACATATAATGACAGTATGATAAGGTTGGCAAGGAATATCACTTCAAACACTAGCCATGCTTTGTATGGAGAATATAGGTTGCTGCCTTCAGGAAGGAGATACAGTGTTCCTACATACTATAAGGTCAAACTGAAGAGGTCCTTTGTCCATCAGACGACATTGAGGCTTAATCAGGAGTTGTAGGCTTGGGGTAGGCTGAGGGGTGGACATTGCTCTTGTCTTTGTATGTCTTTATGTATGTATTTTGTTTTGTTTTCTTGTGTCATGTCAAATGTGTGTACTGTTTATCGTTGCATACATGGCTGCTGGGTCGCAAGACAAATTTCAGTGTGAACTGACCATAAAGTATTATCGTATCGTATCGTATAGGTTCATGAAGTTAGTACAGTAGGTACATTAGATAATTTAGATACCTCAAAATAACATGACTGTAATCTTAAGTAAAAGTTGAAATAATTCTAAACATTTTAGGCTTGCCATGTATTGTTATACCAGCAAATCCGCCTTAATGTGGGATTAAAAACCACCCTAATTGACCTTTTCACCCATGTGTGCTTATAATAGGCTCAGTTGCAATGCAGGCCCGATGACAGCTAAAAGGCTTTCAGATCACAAACAGTTCTTTAATTCCAAGTGACACATGCTGCTTGGCATGTCTTTGGTCTAATAGGTTCTAATAGTGTAACACTGTAGCCACAAGGAAACTAAACAACTGTTACAGGGGAAAGCAGATTTTATGTTCTGGCCAGAGAGTGGCTCTCTGGCTGTTTGTGGGATGACTGAATTATCCTGTGAAGCTGAGTCCAAATTAATTTGAATCAGGCCACGTGTGACTGCTTAACTCTTTTCTTTAGGACCGGGAAAGCATCATTTCTGTCATTTTAAGATTTCTTTGGCTATTCAAAAATAGAAGATCTACAAGCTCATAGCGCGGCACAGAGCGCCGCGCTAAGAACTTGTAGATCTGCTATTTTTGAAAAATCTCGAACATTTGTGCAAATCTTTGAATATATATTTTTAAAGGCAAAATTATTTTTACTCAAATCTTTGCTTCTGGGGGGTCCCTGGAACCAAATATTTTCAGATGGGGGGTCCGCGGCCAAATACATCATTTTGGGGGTCTTTCACAAAAGTTTGAGAACCACTGATATTATAGCAACATACGTTGCTGTTTTTAGCAGACATTTGTAGAATCCCCAGAAGCAAAGATTTGAGTTAAAAATGTTCACTGAAAAAATACATATATTCAAAGATCGTAGCGTGGCACTCGGTGCCGTGGTACGAGCTTGTAGATCAGCTATTTTTGAATAGCCAAATAATTCAAAAATGGCTCAGATTAATTCCTGGTCTTAATGGGTTAAATCAGTCATCCCAAACTGAGACCAGGAAGAATTCCCAAACGAAGCCTATACCCCACCCAAACCAAGCAAAAAAAAAACAATTTGGTCAACCACCCAATGGCCAGGCTGTGCTGCTCCCCAACAGGGCCGCTTTGCTGCTGTCTTCCCAGCCAATGCACTGATGTAATATATCACTTCACTTCCTGTTGCTGCACCAGGTGGATGCTCTGCTGTTGCTGCTGCTAAAAATCTATGACATTTCCACAGTTTAAAAATATTTTTTGTCAATATATATTCTAATATATTGATATTAGTAGTTAAGTGGTCTTGGGCAAATAAGTGGCTGTGGATCAACAACTGCCAGAGGTGATATCTGGTGGATTCAGTTTGGGGCCTACCTGAGGTCTCTCCTGCTCAAGCCAGGGCCTATCTGAGGTCTACACTGCTGTCTACCTAAGAAGGGGTTAAAGATTGCACATAGTAATATCTGCAGTCTTCGCAAAAAAGCGAGTGAAATTGAGAGTCGGCTGATGTCTAACAATGTTCACATACTAAGACACATTTAGATCAAACTTGTGATAAGGAATTAACTGTATATGGATATAATATTAATCATATCTATAGGAACAACAGAAATATTCATGGTGGTGGTGTGGCTTTTTATATTTCATATGATATTCCAGTAAAGAGGAGGGAATACAAGGCCTAACATTGAACCTATATTCATTTGTTGCTGTTATAGACCACCTAATTCCAATGCTCAGTACTTTAATCAGTGTGAAATGTTGGACAGAACATCAGATAGTAACAATGGTATATAATGGGAGACATGAATAACAACTGCCAACTGGATCATCTCTCCAACATGCTCACTTAAGAAAACCCTCCATGCTATTGCAAATACAGTACATGTCATTTAACACAGTGTCAGTTAGTCAACCAGCCAACCAGAACTCAAATAACGATAACTGGCATCTCCTCTACCTGTATTGATCATACTTTTGTCACAAATGCAGCTGATCTATGCTCAAATGTGATTTCAGTTCCATTTGGGTGCACTGACCACAACATAGTGGCTTTTACTAGAAAGGCAAAACATCCAAAAGCTGTTCCAAAAGTCTTCAGTGAGGGCTCATTTTTAGAAGAACTGGAAAAAATACTAGGTGTGGAGGACAATCCAGAGTTGACTTTGAATTTGTTTATGCAGTTATTTTTGTCAATAGCTGACAAGCATGCTCCAACAAACTGTTAAATCTGTAAGAGCACCGTGGATTGACAATGGAATTAAGAACTGCATGGCTTTGAGAAATATTTCTAAGCAAACAAAGTGAATCTGTCAGTCTGGATGACTGGCAGATCTACTGTAAATTAAGGAATAACGTGATAAAAATGAATAGAAAGAAAAATACATTGTATTATCAAACAAGGATAAATGAAATAAAAACGGACAGTAAACTGCTGTGGAAAACGTTTAACAATGTCTTAGAGTTCTAATATGGCTTCCTCCTTCATTGAAGTTGATGGGACTTTTATTACTAAGCCATATGCCATAGCTCAGTATACTTTACCAGTAAAGTAGACAGGTTAAGACATGATATGTCTCGTAATGATGTAGTACATTGTGTTTCCTCTATATTAGACAAAATGATGAAGAACAAGTTCTGTGTGTTTAGTTTTTAAACCCATTAGCTCTGAGGAGGTGGAAAAACGTATACTTTCAACACACAGTGAGAAGTCTGCTGGCCTGGATAACCTATCCGACAAGTTACTGAAGATCGCTGCACACCTGGTAACTAAACCAATTACTCACATTTTTAATCAGAGCTTTAAGTGTGTGTGTGTGTGTGTGTGGGGGGGGGGGGGGTCCACAAGTATGGAAGGAAGCTTAAGTTATTCCAATACCAAAACATACAAAAACAAACATCACAGGGGTTAACAGCCCCTGTGACATTCTGCCAATTTTTGTTAAACTGAAATGCAATCATACTTCTCTGAGAATCAATTAAATACTGACTTGCTCAACATGCTTATAGAGATGAGCTTTCAACATGTACAGCATTGACACAGTTAATAGATGACTGTCTAATGTAATTAGGTAATAAGAGACTAGTGGGGTCTGTATTGTTGGATTTTAGTGTCACATTTAATATCATTGATCACATTCTGCAGCTCGACAAACTGTCTTGTTATGGTTTTTCTTTATCTGCTGTAAGGGGGATGAAGAGCTATTTTTCCAATAATCTCACAGACATGGAATTCCACAAGGGAGCTGCCGGTCCTTTGTTGTTCACCATATTTGCAAATTACATGCCATTTGTCTTAGACCCCAAACTGATGCCTGTTCGAAGGACATAGGAAATAGGATTAGCAAGCATCAATCAGGGAGGGAGCCTATCACCTGTCTTGTCATCAGAAATGGGCATCGCATGATAGAAAATTAAGTCCCACTTCTCTAAAAGAAATGTTACTCCTTTTTTCTCTCCTCTTCTCGTTTCCTACATGTTTGCTCAGTTGGAGGGCCTAAGGAAAGGATACAAGTGTAGGAAATGAGGATTTAATATAAGGACCTGAGATGCACCGAGAAATAGACATGTTTTGATATTACTCGTACAAATTTTGTCCAAACATCACGCAAATGGTACACATTATTTCTATAGTCATGTGATCAAGATGAAAATCTGTCTGATTTTTCATATTCCATCATGAACAGCAGTGTCCGATTGACTGCCGTGAAACATTGCTGGCCCACAATAAGCTACCTGCCCTGGCGGAGACGCATATTCTTCTATTTATTGTGCGTGTGTGTGTGTGTGTGTGTGTGTGTACACACACACCACCTCCTGCTCCCTCTGAGTCCATGCTCTGTGGCTGCTGACCTGTAATGACTCATGAAGGACACCATCTCACTCTGCGAATGTGTTTCACATTTGGCACTGAGAGGCGGGGGAGGGAGAGAGAGAGAGAGAGTTCAAATAGCAGTGAGCTTCTGTGTTTTGTTGGCTTGGGTTTCACGCAAACAAACAGGAGAAGGCCGGGCGCACACCAGTATTGCTGAGGTGCTGCTAAAAGTAGCCTAAAAGTCTAAAGGTGAAGAAAAGGCTGCACTCATAGCCACAATGCAGGATATTCTATTGAAAACCAGCGTTTTCACCTGGAATGGTCTTCTTCAGTAATTGGCGTCTGGGTTTCACACCAGATGCATACCGTATACCCAAGTATCCATTAAGTGTTACTGATGACCACCTTTCCCAAGTGGACCCGGGTAGTACGGGTGCGGATGTTGATCCGGGTACGGTACAAGTGTTCACACTAATCAAACCTTCTGGCAAGTACACTCGGGGCCCTGTGTGCACCACCTAGCTCTAGCTATAGAGTCCAATTAGGTTTACTGCTTAAATCAGCCATTCCCCATCCCACAGACAGACAAAACTAAACCTGAATCTGAACTCAATTTGAGAACAGGAATGTCCCCAGGCCAGCAGTCATGGCCGCAGAGAATGGCTATTAAAAAGATACTTAAAGTTGAATTCCGGTGACCTTTGTTCTCAGTCTGTTCCTGGATCTAGTTATTAAAAATGTCTTCTGAAGGTGTTGACAAGTACGTTTGGTCTTAGGACCTGGAACATGCGACAAACCACATTATATACAATAGTAACAATATTTCTATAAAAGTGAATAAATAAAGATGAGTGTGGTATAACTACTGAAACGACTGTGGAATCAAATGTTACACAGAAATGCACAATCACATTGTGTGGGCTCCATCCTTGAATGTGGCACTTAAGAGGATATTTAGTTCATCAAATAGTTTAACAAGAACATTTTTTATCAGTGAGACAGACGGTCTCTACTCCCTTCTGAACAAGAGCTCTTTCATGGTTCAGTCTCTTAGAACAGAGAGAAACAGTGTATTGTTTAAGGCATGTGAAACACAGTTATGGTTATTTAGTTTTACATGAGAAGTTTCATCCAAACATCTAAAGAGGTTAGTGTGTTGGCAGCATTCCAGCATTACACATTGCTCTGTGACCTCCGTGCAACCCTCCCAGCATAGGAGCGCCCCCTATAGGACATCCAGGACAGTATGTGTGTGTGTGTGTGTGTGTGTGTGTGTGTGTGTGTGTGTGTGTGTGCGTGTGCGTGTGCGTGTGCGTGTGCGTGTGCGTGTGTGCGTGTGCGCGTGTGCGTGTGCGCGCGTTACCTGTGAGGGCCAAAAACAAGTATAGTAGAACTAGAGAAACAGAAAAAGAATTAGACAATTAGAAAATAGACATCGTGAGGGATAATGTTCCTGGTCTTCACAAGAGTAATGGTTGTTTTATGGTTAAAAATATTTGGGGAGTAGCATGCATCAGCCTCCAGGCTTACATCAGGCTGGGTTTAGGCCCTAAACCCAGCAGGAGTGTGCTCTTCCTGTGAATGAATCCTACCCTAAACTTTAGGGTAGGATTCATTCACAGGAAGAGCACACTCCTGCTCCCATATTCTCTTCATGAGACAACTGTCATCTATATTCTTTTGTTATAATTGTCATAGGCTAATGGAAACTGTCAGCTAATGATCGTCACGGTGGAGACAGCAGCCAGTGTCAATCACAGTGTCAATCACAGTGACTACTGGCCAATTACAGCAGGGTCTCCCTGGAAAAGCCCAGGGAGCTGTCCGGGGTGCTGAACACGAAAAAAGCTCCCGGGACAGAGGCCGCTCAGACAGACCCTCTCAGCCAGACGGACTCTCTCTTTTTCCGGTGTTTCTCCCAGGTGGAGCGTGGCTTTGAGGCATAGTTTCTGTGAGGTTAAGGTTAAGGCTAGGGTTAGGCATGGTTTTTGCGAGGTTAAGGTTGGGGTTAAGGATAGGTTTAGGCATTTAAGAACGCCCGCCTACGTTTTCACCCAAGACAAGGGAATATGAAGAACATTTGACTATAAACGTGTAAGCCTGTGTTGACTCCATCCAGAGTTACCCGGACAAATGAGCTTTGAGAATTTTACAACCCAATATTCATTCGTTTTCATGTTTAAACTCTTAACCTAGCAACAAAGACAAACATGCAGATGTGGATTTGAACACTGGTCTCTGACATCACAGGCAGCAGCACTAACCAGTTGGCTAAACGATGAGGCTCTCCAGACTGGTTTATTATACATGTTACAATTACCTGTGTACCAAGCTCATGGACACAATGTCATTGGGGGGGGGGGGGTCGGGGGAAGAGAGGCAGCCTGAGAGTGAGAGAAACATGTGAAAACAGTGATGTTTAAGTGTTATTTGTTCTATAATCAGATATGTGGTCACCGAATTAAGAGCCAGGGTGAGGCTCTATGAGCGTGTAACCCTGTTAAAAACAAGATGGTTAGTGTTTGGTGCTGGGTTTTCACTCAGTATTTCTACCATAACCAGCTGACATTAATAGCTACAAGAAGGGCTGTGGCTGGTCAACTAACATGCTAGCCTGGAGGAAAAGAGAGTGTGTGAGACATTTCAACACGTTTCTGAGTGAGTAATGATTTCAAGGTCAGAGTTGACAATATAGTAATCTCAAGCAAAGAAGAGGTTACCTGTTTGGGCTGTATTCTTGACAACAAACTGACGTGTGATCAAGAAAGTCAATGAAAGAACACGTTTTTGGGAAGGATTTCCTCTTTTGTCAACAAAAGCCCTTTCAAGACTGGAGCCCTCATTCAATGCCATTTTATTATGCTTGCACCTCTTGGTTCTCCAACATCTCTAAAAACTAAAAAGCTTCAGACCTCCCAAAACAAACTGATACGACTACTTCTCAGCCTTAAGCCCATGACCCACCTAATTCCAACACACTTTGCTAGTCTGGGATGGCTCAGGGTAGAAGACAGGTTTAAGCAAACGATTGGTAGTCAAAGAGACAGTGCCCTCAGCGCCCTCACCTGTGGAACTACTTCTCCAAAGTGTGTGTCTGTGTGACACCCACAGCCACAACCAGAGGGAGCGAACTAGCTAGGCATTAATCTAGGCATTAGAACTAGGCATTACTCTAGGCATTAGAACTAGGCATTACTCTAGGCATTAGAACTAGGCATTACTCTAGGCATTAGAACTAGGCATTACTCTGCCACCAAAATGGAATGCCCTGACAGCTGATTCGTGTCAGATCCTGTGTCTAGGTGAGATATGACCTTTGACACAATCTAAATGTCTCAATAGAAGAGCAGGGAGACAAAATACAACCACCACAATTTTACAAGTTATATTGTATTAACATACTCTACCATACAGATTGTATGAGTTATAAAGTAATATAGAGCTGAACAAACACTGTATGTCTATTAATTACTATCAGAATAAAGAGCTTGAACTTTTTAACAAAAAGCGTTTTAAATGAACCAGAAAATATTACTCAACTTCTGCTCTTTAACATCACCACGTGCACAATCAAAGCTGTGAGTCTCAATACAAATGTCCACTAGATGGCAGCAAAGCATAGATTTAACTTTGTTTCAGTAATAAATGACTGTAACGTTCAAATGTCTTCTATTTTCCATCATTGAGCATGTTGGTAAGGTTTACTCTGCTGTCCGTGTGTGTGAATGCGAAATACATTGTAATGCACTTTTTGATTGATTGAGTGATTGATTGATTGAATATTTTATTAGGCAAAAAAATGTAAACAGCACAATTACATTTATAATACTTTGACTAAAAGGTCCGTCCAAAAAAGTCCTTGCGGTCTTGTTTCCATTGGGGTCCTTGGACCATAGAGGTATAATATAAGCCTTGGACCCTCGCATGAAGCCCCCGGAAGTACCTCTACCTCCAACAGCCAATAGAGCAGGCGCACTAGCGTTTTATACGAAAGAAGCATGCGCAGTAGCGTTTTGAATGCAGAAGAGTTGCTATCCCAGATATGAGATATATCCAGATAGATCCCAGCGCCTTTAAAAAGGCGCTGCATAAATGCAGTTCATTTATATATTGATTAATTCATTAATTCATTGCATTTATTTATTAAAACTGTAAGCTTGGCTATTTTCTAAAGATTTGTATACATTTATGCATTTGAAAACTTGTGAAATAGGACATAATGCATAATGGATACTTTTACTTTTGGTACTTTAAGTACATTTTGATACCAACACTGTTGTACTTTTACTCAAGTAAATTTTGAATTCTGGACTTTTACTTGTAACAGAGTATTTCTACATTGCAGTATTGATACTTTTACATAAGTCAAATATTTAAAGGGGAAATCCACCCATTTTCAATATTTAACTATGTCATTAATATAGCATAAAGGAGTTGTGTGGAAATAAGAAAAAATAAAAAAAAAAATTAACATTGCAAAAAAATTTAACATTGCAAAAAAATTAACATTGCAAATTACACTGTGATGACTCATCATGGTGTAATTTGCAATGTTAATTTTTTTGCAATGTTAATTTTTTTTGCAATGTTAAATTTTTTTTTAATTTTTTCTTATTTCCACACAACTCCTTTATGCTATATTAATGACATAGTTAAATATTGAAAATGGGTGGATTTCCCCTTTAAGTACTTTTACCACCACTGGATCTATAGAGACACACGGCCGGAAGCGGAAGGCCTACAAATCCACGCCCACTTTTGACACTCGGGGTCCGTTAGAACGATGAACTGCAGCTCTCAATGCAATCTCTATGAGAGGCATTGTAAAATACCGTCATTTCACTGGTTAACTACTGAGGCTGTAGCGATTTTTTTTGTGTTCTAATAATCTGTCCCATTTGTTTAATTTGTCCTTTTTAATGTCCCATATCTTTCATCTCGATATACTACCCACAATATACTATAATATACTCCATCAGTATGTCAAAATCGCTAGCATCGGAGATCTAGAGTTTAAGTGATCGCATGGTATATACGTCACGGACGCATCCCTTGAGGTTTTCGGGTTTCGTCATTATCTCTGGAACAGAAGGTCCAATCTGCTCAGTTCAAAGCTTGTTGGATGCGTGACTTTGAGGACATTAAGCACGTAATGACACATTTTAGGGTTATTTTTTTTTTTTAGGGGAGGCGAGATCTTAGTTGGGCAGGCGACCGCCTCTCCTGCCTCTACAGTGGGTACGCCACTGGTCGGCGCTCGGCACGGTAAAGACAGTGATGTCACTGAAATGCCCGTCTGCTGTCTACCCTCTGCTGTGTTAACATTATGGGTAACTCGTTAAAGTGGCAAATTAAATGTGAAACACATCAACTATTAAGAAAACAAGAAGATATGTTGACAAAGACACTCCATACATTTGGAAACATATTTTTATTTAAATCAATATCGTCTTCAGTTAATGCAGGATAATTTTAAAAGTAGGCTAATTCTCATATCCTCTCATAGGGAATGCATTGGCAGCTGCAGTTCATCGTTCTAACGGACCTCGAGTAGCGGCGCTGTCTCAAAAGTGGGCGTGAAATTTGTAGTCCCCGTGTGTCTCTATTAGAGCACATACGGAGGCCGTTTCTCAATACCCGAACTTGTCTGTACTCCCGTCCTCACGAACTCGTGATACGTCATCAGTCGCTGCCCAAGTACTGTTCCAATTCTGGGGCCGTTTCTCAATACCCGAACTTGGGAAGCATGGACTTGCGTCCTTGGAAGTTCAGACTTGCAAGTTCGCCTCGGAAGTAGGAACTTCCGAGTACGGGAGGACGGGAGGACGGGAGTACGGTAGTTGGAACGGCAGCGTACTTCCGAGGACGGGAGGACGGGAGAACGGGAGTACGGTAGTTGGAACGGCAGCGTACTCGATGACGTCACCATCTCGTTATTTTTGTACAACGGAGTATAAAATAAGTTTAATGTGCTGTTTACAACAAAACATTCTATAAAAAATAAAATTTAAATAAAACAACACTGCCTCTTTTCGTTTTCAAAAGAGAAATACATGTTAATATCCCATTTACTGTTATATTTTTTTAAAAGCGTATAGAAATATGCATATGAAGGCCTATCCAGGGGTTTTCAACCGGTGGTCCGCGGACCACTGGTGGTCCGCAAAGGTATTGCAGGTGGTCCCTGCCCATGCATAAAAAAAATTCAAAATAAACTTTTCTTAAAAAACGTTTTATTTATTTTATTTTTTTTACTTTTAATAACTTACAGGAGTTCTTACTGTATAGTGTGTGTGATATGAAATGTGAGCTTACCATAATCACAGTAATCCTTAATCATATTCCATCATATTCAAACAAAATCACTGTATTTTATTATTAGATATTATATTGATATTATAAGAAAGACAAGCATTTTAAAAGTGAGAACGGGACAAAAATGGACCAGAAGCGTCTTGTAGTTGCTGCTGTGGCTGTAGGCATGCTGCATTTAGAGGCTGAAGAGGAGGCTGCCCAGTGGAGGAGGAGAATCCGTGCAAGGAGAGCCAGGATGGAGCTGAGGAGGCAGAGGAGAGATGCCATGTTGGCCTGCCTCTCTAGTGTTGTAAGTTTATCTAACTAGGCAATTTTTTGTATTGGATAATGCTTTGTGTTAGTTAGCCTAGACTTCACAGTTTACTTGGTAAGCATAAATAAAACACAAATAAGTGTGAATAAAGTACCTGTACTGTACCTCATCTGTGTGACATTGTATATCATTAGTCAAAACCAGAATATCCCATGAGTCATGTCTATGAAGGCTAGCTTTATGTATGGTGAAACATAAACCTTTATATAAACTGTGGGACACGTCATTAGTGAAAAGCACTATATTTCATATAAGGCTACAGTGGCTTTCTGGTCTGATAATTCTGCAAGATTTCAGCAATTCAAGAGATGTGGTGTAGACAGAAATAGGTCCAAGTACAGTTGCAACTCTGGTCTTCATTACATAATAATGTAATAATGTAGGTTTGGGTGATATGGACCTTGATATTTTGATGTTATGGTGAAATCACTATGAGATTTAAAAAAAGTAAAATAATCAGTTATGCCAATATAAGCAATATTTTCAAAACTTTTCCAAAGTATTTAGCCCCAATTCCAGGCGTATAGCAATGGTGCAATAATCTTAAAAGGGCAAGATCACTTTAATAATAATAATAATAATAATACTACATCAGACGTATATAGCGCTTTTCTAGTACCCAAAGTCGCTTTACAAAACAGTTTAAAAACAATTTTATTAGGAGAAAAAGATGATGTTAAAAGGCTAAAAACAAAAGGCTAAGGCTTAGAGGAAGAAAGTGAGATTTGGTTTGGGTTAAGCAGGGAAAGCGAGTCTAAAAAGGTGGGTTTTGAACACGGCAAGAGTGGGGGCGGCTTTGATGTGAGGTGGGAGTGGGTTCCAACCTCTACTTTGGTAGAGGTTTGGGTTGTGTAGTTACCTGTCCAAGGTGGACAAGAAATCAAAAAGAATTGCTCCATTGATTAGAAATTGAGAATTCAAAATATGCTCCTCATTGACACTGTACAGTGAAACAGTTCTTAAAGTCACTCTTTTAGCACTAACAAGGCTGATTCAGACAATATAGATCACCAAACACAGTACTGTTTTTTTTTTTAAATAAAAATATCAACTTCCTGTTGATTAACTATTTTTATTAAGAAGAAAACCCGGACTGGATCTGGATCATTGTCTGAATCAGTTTGTTTCTTTATGTGCTAAAAGAGTGACTTTGAGAGCTGTTTCACTGTACAATGTAAGTCAATGTGGAGCATATTTTGAATTATCAATTTCTAATCAAGGGAGCAATTTTTTTTTCTTCTTGACTACCTTTGGAGTTACATCATGGCAAGGTAACTACACAACCCCAACCCCTACCAAAGTGGTCTTGCCCTTTAAACATGTGTGCTATCAATGCCACTGCCTAGATAGACTCCAGCAAAGGTGTCACGTGACAAAAGGAACAGATCTACAAGGCAACAATGTATGACGCAACGCGTTAGCTTGTAGATCTACTATTTTTGTCACATGACATCCTGTGTACATTAGGTGGCACGTATTTCAAGTAATGCTAGACATGTTTTGGGACAATAGACAATGCAAATTAGATCCAAGCATTAAAAAAATTCAGTTAACCCATTAAGACCGGGAAAGCATCTGTGTGTCATTTTAAGATTTCTTTGGCTATTCAAAAATAGCAGACATACAAGCTCACTATGAGCTGGTCTACTGTATCTGATATTTTTTTGAAAAATCGTGGAAGATTTGTGCACAACAAAACTTGTATATATATATATGTTTTAAAGCAAACATTTTAAACTCCGATCTGTGCTTCTGGGTGGTCCCTGGAACAACATTTAGAGATGGGGGTTCGCGGCTAAATACATATCATTTTGTGGGCCCTTGACATGGCAAAGTTGGAGTACCACTTATACAACATACTGTTAGGATTTAGAAAACATTTGGCCGCGGACCCCCATCTCAAAACGTTTTATTCCAGGGACCCCCACAGAAGCAATGATTTAAAAAAAAATACCTGTGTGAAGTGGACGGTGTCTTGCTAGCTAACAATACTGAATGGAGTCAACCAATCATGTACAAAAGATAAATACATTTATTGAAACACTCTTTATGATGGACGAAACCATAACTTGAAAAAAACAAATTTTTGGTTTTTTTCAAGTTATGGTTGCTTATATAGGGCTATGCACATGTGTCATGTGACACTGGCCAATCACAGTCCTGAATAGATTGTGATTGGCCAATCACAGCGCAGGATAATTCTACTAATTTCCTGGGCCCAGATCACAGCGCAGGAAAATGTACATTTTTCCAAATCTCACTTATAGGGGCGGTTTCACCGCCCAAAAAAAATGCAGATCTACAAGCTCATAGCGTGGCACAGTGCCGCACTATGAGCTTGTATATCTGCCATTTTGTGACATGATGTTCTTTTTTTTACAGGACCAACCCACAGTGCGCTATGCGCAATTGAATGAGCATGTCCCCTTCCTCAGTCCCCTGTACTTCGCCGGTGGCGACACAAAACCAGCCCTACGGCTATCCAGGTTGAGTGTGACCATGCTCATCCATATGCTGCCCCGGGAGAAGGACCACGGATGGAGCCATGAAATTGAGGTGCTGGTGACACTTTACTGGCTGGCCTGTGGGGCGTCCTACAGGATGACACGAGACGCCTTCGGGATGCCAATCTCCACCATCTGCAGGACGGTCCACAAGGTCTTTGGAGGAAATGATGACAGAGCTCCTCCACAGAGTGATTCATTTCCCCAGACCCGAGGACATGGAGGAGGTGGGGGCCGAGTTTCGCTGGCTAGCTGGACATCCGGTATTCCGCCATGCTGCCGGTGCCATCGACGGTTGCCACGTCCGAATCGTCCCCCCTAGACTGCCACAAAAAAAGTGCTACATTAACAGGAAGCTTTTCCCCTCACTGGTCCTGCAGGGTATCTGTGATGCGAATGGCAGGTTCCTGTTTACATTGGCCAACCAGGTACTGTACATGATGCCCTTGTCACGCGTCACTCTTTTAGCACATAAACGAACAAAGCTGATTCAGACAATATAGAACATCACCAAAGCCAGTACTGTTTGTATTTTTAGTGCAAATCGAAACTTCCTGTTGATTTTACTATTTTTAATAAGAACAAAACTGTCAAGTCTAGGCTAATTACTAACACAAAGCATTATCCAATACAAAAATTGCCTAGTTAGATAAACTTACAACACTAGAGAGGCAGGCCAACATGGCATCTCAACAAGACGGCAATCCGCAGTCTTCAACTAGTAAAACCAACAGGAAGTTAACATTTTTATTAGAATAAACAAAACAGTACTGGGTTTGGTGATGTTCTATATCGTCTGAATCAGCGTTGTTTACATTCGTTTATGTGCTAATAATAATGTCAATGTTTATGTACAATGTAAGTCAATGAGGAGCATATTTAGAATGATAAATTTCTAATCAATGGAGCGATTATTTGTGATTTCTTAATCTTGTCCACCATGGCACGTTAAATAGACTCCAGTAAAGGTGTCACGTGACAAAAAGAACAGATCTACAAGCTAACAACATATCACGGTGCATTTTAATTTTGGTCACTTTTACCTCACCGAAGCCTCGCCGGTCTACTCCACGTCCTGAGCTTCCTTGTGGGCAGGGGGTGGAGCCGGGAGGAAGCCTCGCCGCTCTGTTCCAGGTCCTCAGCTTCCTCGCGGCCAGGGGGGTGGGGGATGGCACTGAGAGGGACTTGTCTGGGAACGGTATTGCGCCATGCTGCCGGTGCCATAGACGGGTGCCACGTCCG
Source organism: Gymnoscopelus braueri (assembly GCF_963280865.1). Taxonomy (NCBI): domain Eukaryota; kingdom Metazoa; phylum Chordata; class Actinopteri; order Myctophiformes; family Myctophidae; genus Gymnoscopelus; species Gymnoscopelus braueri. Next base: position 8,642,122 of record NC_137608.1, read on the forward strand.
AATGGTCCCCCCCTACATCAACAGAAAGCTTTTCCCCTCACTGGTGCTGCAGGGTATCTGTGTTGGAGCGATTATTTTTGATTTCTTGTCCACCTTTGGAGTTACATCATGGCACGTTAACTACACAACCCTAGCCTCTACCAAAGTGGTATTGACCTTTAAACATGTGTGCTATCAATGCCTCTGCCTAGATAGACTACAGTAAAGGTGTCACCTGACAAAAAGAACAGATCTACAAGCTAACATATCACAGTGCATTTTCATTTTGGTCACTTTTACCTGGCCGAAGCCTCGCCGGTCTTCTCCAGGTCCTCAGCTTCATTGCGGGCAGGGGGGGGGGGCCGGGAGGAAGCTTCCCCGGTCTTTTCCAGGTCATCAGCTTCCTCCCGGCCGGGGTGCAGTAATTAGAACCCTATTTTCAGGAGCATAAAGACCCACCAACAGGCAAAGGGATAGAGCCCGGTGGTGCCACAGCTGCAGGTGGCGTGGTGCGCTTAGCGACCTCTAGCCCTTCTTCGAAAGCAGAGGAAGCCAGGGAAAGCCAGCCACAACCTAAGAAAAAAAAATGAAGATATGCTGGATTTGTTTCGGGAGGAAGCCTCGCCGGTCTGTTCCAGGTCCTCAGCTTCCTCGCGGCCAGGAGGGTGGGGGCGGGAGGAAGCTTCCCCGGTCTTTTCCAGGTCATCATTTTCCTCCCGGCCGGGGTGGGGCGGCTCTCCACTGGATTCCTGACAAGAAAAAATATACGATAATTTAAAGCAATCTGCTTGTGTTCAAATATGTGTATCAAATATAATTTTATTCCAAGGCAACGTCTCTCTTCCATGGTTAGAGAGGGAGAGAGCGCAAGATTGCATTGGGGATAATGGCTTGTGCAGTCTTCTCTTAATCTGTTCTTTTTGTCACGTCCGATATACATTTAGGCTGCAATCACACAGCCTGTTTGGCGAAAAACTAACTTATGTTACATGTTTTGTGTAATGTACATGTTTTGGAAAATGTTTTTTATCAACAAAATCAATAGCCAAAAACAATGCATAGCCAAATATTTTTCCACGACCCTTGATAAATTCAAAACCTTTTCCAGGACTGGAAAAGGTTTTTTCTAATTATGAAATATTTCAGGGAATTTCATGACTGTGGGGACCCTGTACATTAGGCTGCACGTATTTCAAGTAATGCTAGGCATGTTTTGGGACAAAACATGAAATCAATAGCCAATGCAAATTGTATCCAAACATTTTCTAAAACATTCAGATTAAGACTGTCATTTTAAGATTTCTTTGGCTATTCAAAACATTAACATTAACATTCAACATACATTGGCCAACCAGGTACTGTACATGATGCCCTTGTCATGCGGCGATCACGCTTCTACAAGCAGGCCCTGTATCCACCAGCAAGGTACTTCCTGTTGGGTGATGGAGGCTATCCGTGCTTGCAGCACCCTGTGGCTCTTATGACTCATACCGCAAGCCTTTGGCAGGTAAGAACGCTCTTCCTGTGTCATAAGAAAACACACACACACACACACACACACACACACACACACACACACACACACACACACACACACACACACACACACACACACACACACACACACACACACACACACAGAGAGAGTACTTTGGTGACTTTGAAATACACAATAGATTTACAAAGTACATTTGAATTCACAGGCCAAGTTCAAGCACGGTACAACCGGCACCACACCAAAGGACGCAACATCGTAGAGCGTACCTTTGGGATGCTGAAGGCACGGTGGCGCTCGATCTTCCTTCGGGCCCTGGAGATCAGGCCCATCTTTGCCCCAAAGGTGATCGCCGCATGCTGCATATAATACTCCACAACATTTGCAAGGCAGCAGGGGATATCCTGGACGAGGAGGAGGAGCAGGAGGATGGCCCGGGCCCAGTTGAGGAGGATGGCGCAGACGGCGCTGAGAGGGAACTGTCTGGGAACGGTCTCCGAGAGAGGCTTGCTGATGAAATCAGTGCTCCTGATGAACTGGATGCATGGCTGGGAGACCATGATTACATGTAGAGCAGAGGTCTTCAACGGTGGTCCAGGACCCCTAGGGGGTCCTCAGAGTTACTACAGGGGGGTCCACCAAATCTTTGTGTGAACTTTTTTTTTACATTATCCACTTGAACCCTAGCATCCCTATTCTGAGAGGAACATTAGCCGGAAATAGCAGATCTGCTATTTTCAGCAGAGAGGTTTGGTGTAGGGGGGAGCAGACCAAGTACAGAGCGCAAGGTCAAGTTTACTAAGTATTGATGGTTCAAGTGGTTAAATATATGAAAATACACATTAACATGAATCTAGCACAACACTACACAATGATAGTGCTGTCAAACAAGTCCATGGATCTATCTATGAAATCTATGAAAAGGTTTAATCTGCAACATATGTAGTAGGGGGTCCCTGCTTCATCTCTCTCTCAGCTATAGGGGTCCTTGGCCTGAAAAACATTGAAGACCCCTGATCTACAGACAGAGGAAGGTTTGTGTACAGCAGGGGTGTTCAACAGGGGGTCCGGAACCTCTAGGGGGTTCTTAGAGTTACTAAAGAGGGTCCGCCAACTCTTTGTTTGATGGGGAACAAGCTTATAGATCTGCTATTGTTCCGAACAATAGCCGAAAATAGCAGATCTATAAGCTCACAACACCGCGAAGAATTGCTGTAGAGGGAAAAAGAGCAGACTAAGTACAGAGGCCAACGGTCAAGTTGACTAAGCATTCATAGTACAAGTTGCATCATTTCATTTCATATAATTAGATTGTAAATAGTTGTGTATATATATATATATATATATATATTTATATATATGTTGTATTATATTAATTTCATGCAATGGTGTCTTTTCTGTTTTGTTGTAAATCAAATTAAATAATATAATTTACTTTCAAGAATGTGTTAAAATGTAATTACTTGTACAACAATTGACAAATGAAACAAATCCCTGGGAAGTGAACAAAATAGACAACATATATTACATATTAACGGTACACTACCCAGGGGGGTAGTTTTTTTTTTGGGGGGGGGGGTCCCCAGATGAACAGCTTAATCCATTAAGACCTGAGGCTTTTCTGAAAAACGTATGTTGCTATATCAGTGGTGCTCAAACTTCGTTCCAACTTTTTTGTTCCAGGGACCCCGAGAAGCAAAGATTTTAGTTAAAAATGTATATGTGTTCAAATATTTGCATACATTTTCAAAATTCTTTCAAAAATAGCAGATCTACAAGCTCAAAGTGCAAATATGATTATTTCACTACATTTTGTCCACCAGTTTCTCAAACAGAGCCAGATATCTCTCTGAGCGCTGTGTGGCTGCCCTTTCCCTCTCCTCTTCTCTTCTCAAGTCCTCCCTGTGCCTCTCCTCTTCTCTCTCGGACTGCTCTCGCAAGAAATCCAGCAAATCTTCATTTTTTTCTGGCTGGCTCTCCCTGGCTTCCTCTGTTTCTGATAGGCTAGAGGTCGCTAAGCGGACCACGCCACCTGAAGTGGCAGTGATATTGGATGCAACCACCAGGGGGGCATTAATTGAGTGCTGCCCCCCGAGAGCAGCATCCATCTGACTGTACCACTTCCAGGTGGCAGCTGTGGCATCACCAGGCTCTACCCCTTTCCCAGATGGTGGATCTTTATGCTCCTGGAAATAGGGTTCTAATTACTACACTGTGAAACTGACTATTCACATTCCCAAGTAACACTTTCACTCAAGGAATGCTGCGTCTTTGCAGATGTTCAGATTACCTTGTAGCGATCTTTGAGATTATTCCACTTCTTGCCTGCCTGTTTGCCTGTCATGGACAGGCCTGAAGTCTTAACAAATTCCCTGAGAAAACAACAATACTGACTCACTTCCACTACAATAATAAGAAATCATTAAAGATGGACACTGCCCAAATCTGACACCAACCACTGCCCAGATATATAGGAAATGCTAGAAGCACTCAATACTCACTCCCATCCAGATTTAAACGTGTTTTTCTTCCCAGTGAAGTACCGGTCATTGGTCCCCCGCCAGGTAATGAGGGCCTGGGTTTCCACATCTGTCCCTTGAATAATATTGTAATGCTGTATGTTAGTTTAAATGCACATTGGTAGCAATTGTTCAATAATAATTACATGCAAATTTGATCAAAAGAACACAAAAGAGGCAGTTAAGTACCACTTTAAAGTTGGATACTAATAGGTTAAATGGACTAATTTACTAATAAAGTTGAACTATAAAGTTATGAATCCTAACTTTGCACTCAGTCAAACCAATTTGCCCAACTGAGACAAAAGACCAGTGGTCAAAGCAACAAAGTACATTTACTCAAGTACTGTACCGTGCAATCTTTAGGTATTTATACTTTACTTGAGTATTTCCAATTTCCAATACTTTTACTTCTACTCCACTACTTCTACTCCAAATCTACTCCATTACAATTATTAGAAAACTTCAGTTACTAGTTACTTTGTAGATTTAGATTATTATTACAAAACATACATTAACCACTTGAGCCATATCTACATTTCGCCCATTAGAAAATAGCCGATCTACAAGCTCACTTATAGGACTTGTAGGTCTGCTATTTTCAAAAGATTTCTAGACATTTTATACATTAGAAAACTTGTGAAATGGGACATTCTGCATAAGGATTACTTTCAACTTTTGGTATTTAAGTACATTTTTATACCAATACTTTTGTACTTTTACTCAAGTAATTGTTTTATTCCGGACTTTTGCTTGTAACAGAGTATTTCTACATTGCAGTATTGTTACTTTTACTCAAGTAAAAAATGTGAGTACTTTTTCCACAACTGATAAACAAATGCATATTTCTCTGGATGAAGTCCTCTTGCTTGGTGAAAAGTCTCGTTGACAGCTCAGTGCAGAATTAACTCCCTGGACGCATACCTTCAATTGAAGTAAAATAACGTTAATACTACTCGCATAAACACATATCAAACATTAGTCAGAGGCAGTTCTATCTCCCCAAAATTGGCTGAGACTATAGAAGTCCAATAAATATATCCACAACTAATTAGATCTCATTTGAACCACTACAAAGAAGACCCAGCTGAACCAGCGGACACTTTCAAAAGTACTGGCCGCAAATAAGGCTTCTTAGGCGGGGTACAGTGGTCTGACGGGCCGGTCATCTGCGGCCGGGTTAACAGCGGCTAGCCGGCTACACAAACGTCCGAAAGTTCGGTGCACAAATCAGCCACAGATTTGAAGTTAATTAACAACATTCAAGCCTAAAATAAATCTTAAAATTACATTCTGTGGCAAAACAAAAAAAGAATTCGGACATTTCTTACCGCGGTCCGTGGTCCTGTTTTTCAAGCGCTGGTGGTCCGGTGCGGTGTTGCATTCTGGGCAATCTGCTGTGAAAAGTCCTCAGCGAGTCTAGTCTGAAGCATGCTCGGTAAAGGGGGCGGATCCGGGCGGATCAAGTTCACATCCGGGTATTTGGTCTGTACTTGGGCAAATGCGAACTTAGAATTGGAACAGTACTTGGGCAGCGACTGATGACGTATCACGAGTTCGTGAGGACGGGAGTACAGACAAGTTCGGGTATTGAGAAACGGCCTAAGTTCGCATTTGCCCAAGTACAGACCAAATACCCGGATGTGAACTTGATCCGCCCGGATCCGCCCCCTTTACCGAGCATGCTTCAGACTAGACTCGCTGAGGACTTTTCACAGCAGATTGCCCAGAATGCAACACCGCACCGGACCACCAGCGCTTGAAAAACAGGACCATTATGGCGGACACGGACCGCGGTAAGAAATGTCCGAATTCTTTTTTTGTTTTGCCACAGAATGTAATTTTAAGATTTATTTTAGGCTTGAATGTTGTTAATTAACTTCAAATCTGTGGCTGATTTGTGCACCGAACTTTCGGACGTTTGTGTAGCCGGCTAGCCGCTGTTAACCCGGCCGCAGATGACCGGCCCGTCAGACCACTGTACCCCGCCTAAGAAGCCTTATTTGCGGCCAGTACTTTTGAAAGTGTCCGCTGGTTCAGCTGGGTCTTCTTTGTAGTGGTTCAAATGAGATCTAATTAGTTGTGGATATATTTATTGGACTTCTATAGTCTCAGCCAATTTTGGGGAGATAGAACTGCCTCTGACTAATGTTTGATATGTGTTTATGCGAGTAGTATTAACGTTATTTTACTTCAATTGAAGGTATGCGTCCAGGGAGTTAATTCTGCACTGAGCTGTCAACGAGACTTTTCACCAAGCAAGAGGACTTCATCCAGAGAAATATGCATTTGTTTATCAGTTGTGGAAAAAGTACTCACATTTTTTACTTGAGTAAAAGTAACAATACTGCAATGTAGAAATACTCTGTTACAAGCAAAAGTCCGGAATTAAAAAATTACTTGAGTAAAAGTACAAAAGTATTGGTATAAAAATGTACTTAAATACCAAAAGTTGAAAGTAATCCTTATGCAGAATGTCCCATTTCACAAGTTTTCTAATGTATAAAATGTCTAGAAATCTTTTGAAAATAGCAGACCCTACAAGTCCTATAAGTGAGCTTGTAGATCGGCTATTTTCTAATGGGCGAAATGTAGATATGGCTCAAGTGGTTAATGTATGTTTTGTAATAATAATCTAAATCTACAAAGTAACTAGTAACTGAAGTTTTCTAATAATTGTAATGGAGTAGATTTGGAGTAGAAGTAGTGGAGTAAAAGTATTGGAAATTGGAAATACTCAAGTAAAGTATAAATACCTAAAGATTGCACGGTACAGTACTTGAGTAAATGTACTTTGTTGCTTTGACCACTGGTCTTTTGTCTCAGTTGGGCAAATTGGTTTGACTGAGTGCAAAGTTAGGATTCATAACTTTATAGTTCAACTTTATTAGTAAATTAGTCCATTTAACCTATTAGTATCCAACTTTAAAGTGGTACTTAACTGCCTCTTTTGTGTTCTTTTGATCAAATTTGCATGTAATTATTATTGAACAATTGCTACCAATGTGCATTTAAACTAACATACAGCATTACAATATTATTCAAGGGACAGATGTGGAAACCCAGGCCCTCATTACCTGGCGGGGGACCAATGACCGGTACTTCACTGGGAAGAAAAACACGTTTAAATCTGGATGGGAGTGAGTATTGAGTGCTTCTAGCATTTCCTATATATCTGGGCAGTGGTTGGTGTCAGATTTGGGCAGTGTCCATCTTTAATGATTTCTTATTATTGTAGAGGAAGTGAGTCAGTATTGTTGTTTTCTCAGGGAATTTGTTAAGACTTCAGGCCTGTCCATGACAGGCAAACAGGCAGGCAAGAAGTGGAATAATCTCAAAGATCGCTACAAGGTAATCTGAACATCTGCAAAGACGCAGCATTCCTTGAGTGAAAGTGTTACTTGGGAATGTGAATAGTCAGTTTCACAGTGTAGTAATTAGAACCCTATTTCCAGGAGCATAAAGATCCACCATCTGGGAAAGGGGTAGAGCCCGGTGATGCCACAGCTGCCACCTGGAAGTGGTACAGTCAGATGGATGCTGCTCTCGGGGGGCAGCACTCAATTAATGCCCCCCTGGTGGTTGCATCCAATATCACTGCCACTTCAGGTGGCGTGGTCCGCTTAGCGACCTCTAGCCTATCAGAAACAGAGGAAGCCAGGGAGAGCCAGCCAGAAAAAAATGAAGTTTTGCTGGATTTCTTCCGAGAGCAGTCCGAGAGAGAAGAGGAGAAGCACAGGGAGGACTTGAGAAGAGAAGAGGAGAGGGAAAGGGCAGCCACACAGCGCTCAGAGAGATATCTGGCTCTGTTTGAGAAACTGGTGGACAAAATGTAGTGAAATAATAATATTTGATCTGTGTCATTTGCATCAGTCTTTTTACCACTTAAACCATATTTGATACTTTGGCTATTCACAAATGGCAGATGTTCAAGCTCACAGCGTGTCACTTTTTGCCGCACTTTGAGCTTGTAGATCTGCTATTTTTGAAAGAATTTTGAAAATGTATGCAAATATTTGAACACATAAATTTTTAACTAAAATCTTTGCTTCTCGGGGTCCCTGGAACAAAAAAGTTGGAACGAAGTTTGAGCACCACTGATATAGCAACATAAGTTTTTCAGAAAAGCCTCAGGTCTTAATGGATTAAGCTGTTCATCTGGGGACCCCCCCCCCCGAAAAAAAACTACCCCCCTGGGTAGTGTACCGTTAATATGTAATATATGTTGTCTATTTTGTTCACTTCCCAGGGATTTGTTTCATTTGTCAATTGTTGTACAAGTAATTACATTTTAACACATTCTTGAAAGTAAATTATATTATTTAATTTGATTTACAACAAAACAGAAAAGACACCATTGCATGAAATTAATATAATACAACATATATATCAATATATATATATATATATATATATATATATATATATATATATATACACAACTATTTACAATCTAATTATATGAAATGAAATGATGCAACTTGTACTATGAATGCTTAGTCAACTTGACCGTTGGCCTCTGTACTTAGTCTGCTCTTTTTCCCTCTACAGCAATTCTTCGCGGTGTTGTGAGCTAAGCTTATAGATCTGCTATTTTCGGCTATTGTTCGGAACAATAGCAGATCTATAAGCTTGTTCCCCATCAAACAAAGAGTTGGCGGACCCTCTTTAGTAACTCTAAGAACCCCCTAGAGGTTCCGGACCCCCTGTTGAACACCCCTGCTGTACACAAACCTTCCTCTGTCTGTAGATCAGGGGTCTTCAATGTTTTTCAGGCCAAGGACCCCTATAGCTGAGAGAGAGATGAAGCAGGGACCCCCTACTACATATGTTGCAGATTAAACCTTTTCATAGATTTCATAGATAGATCCATGGACTTGTTTGACAGCACTATCATTGTGTAGTGTTGTGCTAGATTCATGTTAATGTGTATTTTCATATATTTAACCACTTGAACCATCAATACTTAGTAAACTTGACCTTGCGCTCTGTACTTGGTCTGCTCCCCCCTACACCAAACCTCTCTGCTGAAAATAGCAGATCTGCTATTTCCGGCTAATGTTCCTCTCAGAATAGGGATGCTAGGGTTCAAGTGGATAATGTAAAAAAAAAGTTCCTATCACACAAAGATTTGGTGGACCCCCCTGTAGTAACTCTGAGGACCCCCTAGGGGTCCTGGACCACCGTTGAAGACCTCTGCTCTACATGTAATCATGGTCTCCCAGCCATGCATCCAGTTCATCAGGAGCACTGATTTCATCAGCAAGCCTCTCTCGGAGACCGTTCCCAGACAGTTCCCTCTCAGCGCCGTCTGCGCCATCCTCCTCAACTGGGCCCGGGCCATCCTCCTGCTCCTCCTCCTCGTCCAGGATATCCCCTGCTGCCTTGCAAATGTTGTGGAGTATTATATGCAGCATGCGGCGATCACCTTTGGGGCAAAGATGGGCCTGATCTCCAGGGCCCGAAGGAAGATCGAGCGCCACCGTGCCTTCAGCATCCCAAAGGTACGCTCTACGATGTTGCGTCCTTTGGTGTGGTGCCGGTTGTACCGTGCTTGAACTTGGCCTGTGAATTCAAATGTACTTTGTAAATCTATTGTGTATTTCAAAGTCACCAAAGTACTCTCTCTGTGTGTGTGTGTGTGTGTGTGTGTGTGTGTGTGTGTGTGTGTGTGTGTGTGTGTGTGTGTGTGTGTGTGTGTGTGTGTGTGTGTGTGTGTGTGTGTTTTCTTATGACACAGGAAGAGCGTTCTTACCTGCCAAAGGCTTGCGGTATGGAGTCATAAGAGCCACAGGGTGCTGCAAGCACGGATAGCCTCCATCACCCAACAGGAAGTACCTTGCTGGTGGATACAGGGCCTGCTTGTAGAAGCGTGATCGCCGCATGACAAGGGCATCATGTACAGTACCTGGTTGGCCAATGTATGTTGAATGTTAATGTTTTGAATAGCCAAATAAATCTTAAGATGACAGTCTTAATCTGAATGTTTTAGAAAATGTTTGGATACAATTTGCATTGGCTATTGATTTCATGTTTTGTCCCAAAACATGCCTAGCATTACTTGAAATACGTGCAGCCTAATGTACAGGGTCCCCACAGTCATGAAATTCCCTGAAATATTTCATAATTAGAAAAAACCTTTTCCAGTCCTGGAAAAGGTTTTGAATTTATCAAGGGTCGTGGAAAAATATTTGGCTATGCATTGTTTTTGGCTATTGATTTTGTTGATAAAAAACATTTTCCAAAACATGTACATTACACAAAACATGTAACATAAGTTAGTTTTTCGCCAAACAGGCTGTGTGATTGCAGCCTAAATGTATATCGGACGTGACAAAAAGAACAGATTAAGAGAAGACTGCACAAGCCATTATCCCCAATGCAATCTTGCGCTCTCTCCCTCTCTAACCATGGAAGAGAGACGTTGCCTTGGAATAAATTTATATTTGATACACATATTTGAACACAAGCAGATTGCTTTAAATTATCGTATATTTTTTCTTGTCAGGAATCCAGTGGAGAGCCGCCCCACCCCGGCCGGGAGGAAGCTGATGACCTGGAAAAGACCGGGGAAGCTTCCTCCCGCCCCCACCCTCCTGGCCGCGAGGAAGCTGAGGACCTGGAACAGACCGGCGAGGCTTCCTCCCGAAACAAATCCAGCATATCTTAATTTTTTTTTCTTAGGTCGTGGCTGGCTTTCCCTGGCTTCCTCTGCTTTCGAAGAAGGGCTAGAGGTCGCTAAGCGCACCACGCCACCTGCAGCTGTGGCACCACCGGGCTCTATCCCTTTGCCTGTTGGTGGGTCTTTATGCTCCTGAAAATAGGGTTCTAATTACTGCAAGCTGATGACCTGGAAAAGACCGGGGAAGCTTCCTCCCGCCCCCCCCCCCCCCTGCCCGCAATGAAGCTGAGGACCTGGAGAAGACCGGCGAGGCTTCGGCCAGGTAAAAGTGACCAAAATGAAAATGCACTGTGATATGTTAGCTTGTAGATCTGTTCTTTTTGTCAGGTGACACCTTTACTGTAGTCTATCTAGGCAGAGGCATTGATAGCACACATGTTTAAAGGTCAATACCACTTTGGTAGAGGCTAGGGTTGTGTAGTTAACGTGCCATGATGTAACTCCAAAGGTGGACAAGAAATCAAAAATAATCGCTCCAACACAGATACCCTGCAGCACCAGTGAGGGCAAAAGCTTTCTGTTGATGTAGGGGGGGACCATTCGGACGTGGCACCCGTCTATGGCACCGGCAGCATGGCGCAATACCGTTCCCAGACAAGTCCCTCTCAGTGCCATCCCCCACCCCCCTGGCCGCGAGGAAGCTGAGGACCTGGAACAGAGCGGCGAGGCTTCCTCCCGGCTCCACCCCCTGCCCACAAGGAAGCTCAGGACGTGGAGTAGACCGGCGAGGCTTCGGTGAGGTAAAAGTGACCAAAATTAAAATGCACCGTGATATGTTGTTAGCTTGTAGATCTGTTCTTTTTGTCACGTGACACCTTTACTGGAGTCTATTTAACGTGCCATGGTGGACAAGATTAAGAAATCACAAATAATCGCTCCATTGATTAGAAATGTATCATTCTAAATATGCTCCTCATTGACTTACATTGTACATAAACATTGACATTATTATTAGCACATAAACGAATGTAAACAACGCTGATTCAGACGATATAGAACATCACCAAACCCAGTACTGTTTTGTTTATTCTAATAAAAATGTTAACTTCCTGTTGGTTTTACTAGTTGAAGACTGCGGATTGCCGTCTTGTTGAGATGCCATGTTGGCCTGCCTCTCTAGTGTTGTAAGTTTATCTAACTAGGCAATTTTTGTATTGGATAATGCTTTGTGTTAGTAATTAGCCTAGACTTGACAGTTTTGTTCTTATTAAAAATAGTAAAATCAACAGGAAGTTTCGATTTGCACTAAAAATACAAACAGTACTGGCTTTGGTGATGTTCTATATTGTCTGAATCAGCTTTGTTCGTTTATGTGCTAAAAGAGTGACGCGTGACAAGGGCATCATGTACAGTACCTGGTTGGCCAATGTAAACAGGAACCTGCCATTCGCATCACAGATACCCTGCAGGACCAGTGAGGGGAAAAGCTTCCTGTTAATGTAGCACTTTTTTTGTGGCAGTCTAGGGGGGACGATTCGGACGTGGCAACCGTCGATGGCACCGGCAGCATGGCGGAATACCGGATGTCCAGCTAGCCAGCGAAACTCGGCCCCCACCTCCTCCATGTCCTCGGGTCTGGGGAAATGAATCATTCTGTGGAGGAGCTCTGTCATCATTTCCTCCCAAGACCTTGTGGACCGTCCTGCAGATGGTGGAGATTGGCATCCCGAAGGCGTCTCGTGTCATCCTGTAGGACGCCCCACAGGCCAGCCAGTAAAGTGTCACCAGCACCTCAATTTCATGGCTCCATCCGTGGTCCTTCTCCCGGGGCAGCATATGGATGAGCATGGTCACACTCAACCTGGATAGCCGTAGGGCTGGTTTTGTGTCGCCACCGGCGAAGTACAGGGGACTGAGGAAGGGGACATGCTCATTCAATTGCGCATAGCGCACTGTGGGTTGGTCCTGTAAAAAAAAGAACATCATGTCACAAAATGGCAGATATACAAGCTCATAGTGCGGCACTGTGCCACGCTATGAGCTTGTAGATCCGCATTTTTTTTTAAACTCTGGGACATTTGTGCACATCATTTTTTTTTATTTTTTTTTTTTAATCATTGCTTCTGTGGGGGTCCCTGGAATAAAACGTTTTGAGATGGGGGTCCGCGGTCAAATGTTTTCTAAATCCTAACAGTATGTTGTATAAGTGGTACTCCAACTTTGCCATGTCAAGGGCCCACAAAATAATATGTATTTAGCCGCGAACCCCCATCTCTAAATGTTGTTCCAGGGACCACCCAGAAGCACAGATCGGAGTTTAAAATGTTTGCTTTAAAACATATATATATACAAGTTTTGTTGTGCACAAATCTTCCACGATTTTTCAAAAAAATATCAGATACAGTAGACCAGCTCATAGTGAGCTTGTATGTCTGCTATTTTTGAATAGCCAAAGAAATCTTAAAATGACACACAGATGCTTTCCCGGTCTTAATGGGTTAACTGATTTTTTTTAATGCTTGGATCTAATTTGCATTGTCTATTGTCCCAAAACATGTCTAGCATTACTTGAAATACGTGCCACCTAATGTACACAGGATGTCATGTGACAAAAATAGTAGATCTACAAGCTAACGCGTTGCGTCATACATTGTTGCCTTGTAGATCTGTTCCTTTTGTCACGTGACACCTTTGCTGGAGTCTATCTAGGCAGTGGCATTGATAGCACACATGTTTAAAGGGCAAGACCACTTTGATAGGGGTTGGGGTTGTGTAGTTACCTTGCCATGATGTAACTCCAAAGGTAGTCAAGAAGAAAAAAAAAATTGCTCCCTTGATTAGAAATTGATAATTCAAAATATGCTCCACATTGACTTACATTGTACAGTGAAACAGCTCTCAAAGTCACTCTTTTAGCACATAAAGAAACAAACTGATTCAGACAATGATCCAGATCCAGTCCGGGTTTTCTTCTTAATAAAAATAGTTAATCAACAGGAAGTTGATATTTTTATATTAAAAAAAAAACAGTACTGTGTTTGGTGATCTATATTGTCTGAATCAGCCTTGTTAGTGCTAAAAGAGTGACTTTAAGAACTGTTTCACTGTACAGTGTCAATGAGGAGCATATTTTGAATTCTCAATTTCTAATCAATGAATGGAGCAATTATTTTTGATTTCTTGTCCACCTTGGACAGGTAACTACACAACCCAAACCTCTACCAAAGTAGAGGTTGGAACCCACTCCCACCTCACATCAAAGCCGCCCCCACTCTTGCCGTGTTCAAAACCCACCTTTTTAGACTCGCTTTCCCTGCTTAACCCAAACCAAATCTCACTTTCTTCCTCTAAGCCTTAGCCTTTTAACATCTTCTTTTTCTCCTAATAAATTTGTTTTTAAACTGTTTTGTAAAGCGACTTTGGGTACTAGAAAAGCGCTATATAAGTCTGATGTATTATTATTATTATTATTATTAAAGTGATCTTGCCCTTTTAAGATTATTGCACCATTGCTATACGCCTGGAATTGGGGCTAAATACTTTGGAAAAGTTTTGAAAATATTGCCTATATTGGCATAACTGATTATTTTACTTTTTTAAAATCTCATAGTGATTTCACCATAACATCAAAATATCAAGGTCCATATCACCCAAACCAACATTATTACATTATTATGTAATGAAGACCAGAGTTGCAACTGTACTTGGACCTATTTCTGTCTACACCACATCTCTTGAATTGCTGAAATCTTGCAGAATTATCAGACCAGAAAGCCACTGTAGCCTTATATGAAATATAGTGCTTTTCACTAATGACGTGTCCCACAGTTTATATAAAGGTTTATGTTTCACCATACATAAAGCTAGCCTTCATAGACATGACTCATGGGATATTCTGGTTTTGACTAATGATATACAATGTCACACAGATGAGGTACAGTATAGGTACTTTATTCACACTTATTTGTGTTTTATTTATGCTTACCAAGTAAACTGTGAAGTCTAGGCTAACTACTAACACAAAGCATGATCCAATACAAAAAATTGCCTAGTTAGATAAACTTACAACACTAGAGAGGCAGGCCAACATGGCATCTCTCCTCTGCCTCCTCAGCTCCATCCTGGCTCTCCTTGCACGGATTCTCCTCCTCCACTGGGCAGCCTCCTCTTCAGCCTCTAAATGCAGCATGCCTACAGCCACAGCAGCAACTACAAGACGCTTCTGGTCCATTTTTGTCCCGTTCTCACTTTTAAAATGCTTGTCTTTCTTATAATATCAATATAATATCTAATAATAAAATACAGTGATTTTGTTTGAATATGATGGAATATGATTAAGGATTACTGTGATTATGATAAGCTCACATTTCATATCACACACACACGATACAGTAAGAACTCCTGTAAGTTATTAAAAGTAAAAAAAAAAAAAAAAAAAAAACGTTTTTTAAGAAACGTTTATTTTGAATTTTTTTTATGCATGGGCAGGGACCACCTGCAATACCTTTGCGGACCACCAGTGGTCCGCGGACCACCGGTTGAAAACCCCTGCTATAGGCCTTCATATGCATATTTCTATACGCTTTTTAAAAAATATAACAGTAAATGGGATATTAACATGTATTTCTCTTTTAAAAACGAAAAGAGGCAGTGTTTTATTAAAATTTTATTTTTTATAGAATGTTTTGTTGTAAACAGCACATTAAACTTATTTTATACTCCGTTGTACAAAAATAACGAGATGGTGACGTCATCGAGTACGCTGCCGTTCCAACTACCGTACTCCCGTTCTCCCATCCTCCCGTCCTCGGAAGTTCCTACTTCCGAGGCGAACTTGCAAGTCTGAACTTCCAAGGACGCAAGTCCATGCTTCCCAAGTTCGGGTATTGAGAAACGGCCATAGAGTTATAATATATCTAGAGAGCGGACGGCCCCGCCTCCACCTACTCATTTCAAAGAAAGTTGCTCACAAGCGCACGAAGGACCCGAAAGTGCCGCTACATCCAATTTTGGAGCCAACAGAGCAGGCGCACTGACGTTTCAGACGAAAGAAGCATGCGCAATAGCGTTCTGAATGCGGAAGAGTTGCTATCCCAGATATGACCACCAGGCGACGGCAGCTTCACTGTTCTACCGCGGTTCTGGGGGGCTTGGTTAGTGTGTGGACTGTGGACTGCCAGATTCCATTCCCCAAAGCTCGGTCACTCGCTCACTCTCCTCGCTTCCTCCACTCGCGCCTAAGCCCCGCCCCTGCGAGGAGCCGAGGATTATTTGCGAGGACGAGTGGCCGACCAGCTGGCTTCAAAGGATCGGACTGCACTTAGCGCGTCATTTCAAAGCGACGGCAAATTCCGCGATCACTTATGACGTCTCAAACAGCTGGACCAGAGCCGTGGATGAAAATATACATGCATAGAATAATATGCAGGTATAGAATAATACAGAATAGAATAGACAATTCATCAATGTGGATGGCCACATTGTTATCTTTATAGTTAACATTTTGTGCAAAGCCATTTATTCCTGAAATAGTGAACGAAGCGCCAGGATGAGCAAACTTACATTTATGAATTAAATCCTGACCTGTCCCTCTTTTTGCTCGTACAGTCCCCAGACCCCCCACCCCCCGCAGCAGTCCCGCACGGCACTGCTGCGTATAACAGCCACCGTATATTACAGAGTATGTCTGACTCTGAATTACATCATTCATGCAGGGTGGCCATACGTCCTCTTTTATCCGGACATATACTCTTTTGGGGGGCTGTCTGGGGGGTTTTATAAAATCCTTCAAATGTCCGGGGTTTTGAGAGCTTGGGTGATATCCTCCCCACTTCTGGGACGAAAAAAAAAGAAAAAAACTCAGACGATTTTGTGATTTTGCTTGATATTGTTTGATAGCGAAATAAATCATGACTGATAGACATGAAAGAAGACCCTTCACAGCAAATAGAGAATTTTTAAATTTAAGAATCGGTTCAGAATTGAATGAGTACGGCTATAGTTAAATAGCGTAAAGTGTCCTCTTTTTGGGGAATTCAGAATATAGTCACCCTATATTCAGTCTATATATAAATACAATACATTATTTTAAACATAATCTTTGTCACAGTGATTTATAGTAGTCCATGCACTGCATTGAGGCATGCACGGAGAGAAATGAACTATCAGCTTTTGAGACAGTATAAGTGTGCACAATAAATTACAATGTATATAATTGTATTATACTTTATATCATACAAAGCAATAAAGCCAGTGGCTTGTTGCGTCTTTTCAGTTAATTTACACTGTGTGTGTGTGTGTGTGTGTGTGTGTGTGTGTGTGTGTGTGTGTGTGTGTGTGTGTGTGTGTGTGTGTGTGTGACGTGTGTGTGTGTGTGAGATGGGCAACGAGTGATCGGCGGGGGCGAGGGGGGGGGGAGCCGGTGTTTTCGGGGTATGGTTTCGGGTTTCAAGCATTGTTTGTGTGGCCACATGTGGAGGAGGACCATGTATACGTCACGGCAGAAGGGAAAAAACAAAAAAAACGTCTACACGTGATGCGGAAGTCTGCCGCGGAGGAGCTGTGGAGAGTGGTCGAGCGTACACTTGATGTACACTCGCTAAATGCGGAAGTAGAGAGCCGCCTCGGCTCCTCCACTCGACTCCACTCGCCTCCTCCAAGAAGCAACTGAGTAATTGGAATTTAGCACATCCGGTTTGGAGTCGGAGTGACCGAGTGGGAGTGAGCGAGTGGCCGAGATTTTCGGGTTTGGAATCTGTATGGGGGGGGGCATACACACTCCGGTACAGTAGGTGGCGGTATGCACCACCAAAAAAATAAAAATAAAATAAACACAACCTCAGAGAAGATGTCATGTGCCGTGCGTGACCGAGCCCGACAGTGTGCGTGCGCGTGCACACAGTATCGAGCGCGGGAGCCAAGCCGTCCTAATCATGCCGAGTTGTGTCGCTATCAGATGTTCCAGCAGATCATCAGACAAGAGGGTCTCAACAAACAACAAGGTCTCTTTATACAGGTAATGTTATAGAGACCCGTTTGGAACCTCTACTCTCCACCATAGCTCCCAGATGAGGTCCCGCTGTATGGGCTCCCGGCAGAGGTAGAGTGTGTCCAAACGCAGTGAAGATCACCCTTTTGGCAACATCTTATCCGAAAAGTAAAGGTAGTCCCAGACACCTACAGATGTTTGACATTTCGCCGGAAAGTTACATTTTACAGACGGGGTTGAAAAAAACATGTTTACCCATTCAACCCGGAAGGACCCCCGGCGGCAGGTGCCAGTACTGCTCCCGATTCGGGTTCAAAACAATGGGGAAAGATTGACGGAGGCTGACTAAATAAGCCATTTAAACGTTTTTTTCAACCCCGTCGGTTACATTTTACTTTCCGGCGAGATGTCAAACATCTTTAGGTGTCTGGGACTACCTTTACTTTTTGGATACGATGTTGCGAAAAGGGCGATCTTCACTGCATTTGGACAAGCTCTACCTCTGCCGGGACCAGAGACAGAGGGACCTCATACAGGCTCTGTTGTGTTGTTATATTGGCATGTTATTACAACTTGGAAGTGGTGGAAAAAGTACTCGCATTCTTTTACTTGAGTACACGTATCAACACTGCAATGTAGAAATACTCTGTTACAAGTATAGTAACTACTCCGGAATTAAAAATTTACTTAAAGTATTTGTATCAAAATGTACTTAAAGGACCAAAAGTAAAAGTACTCATTATGCAGAGTGAATGTCCCATTTCACAAGTTTTCAAATCTATAAAATTATTTTGAAAATAGCAGATCTACAAGCTCTACAAGATGCAAGATGAGATTGTAGATTGGCTATTTTGAAATTTCAAATCACTCACAAACTTCAATGTATTCATTTCAATTCATTTTTTATATATTTTTTATATTATACTGTTAAGACTGATGATGAGTTAGGCCTGTCACAATTATAACATAAACGTCTAATCGCAATTATTTGAGATAATCGGAAGCTTGTAGATCTGCTATTTCTGCAATTTTTTACAAGTATACAATTATTAAATATAATGTAAAAATATAATATCAATAATTTCTTTGTATTCTTAATTATTTGTCATATCTGCCCTAAAAGGCAAACAGAAATAAAATGTGTATTCCTTTGTTCCAATGTTCAATGCCAAACGCTCAATTAAATTGTTAATCGCAATCATTTGAACGACAATTAATCGTCAACAAAAATTTGTAACCGTGACAGCCCTAATTGATGATAGGTTCTTGGTTCTTGGTTTAGGTCAGGTAATATGCATTACCTGACCTCGTATTTACCTGCTTACTGTAAATCGCTCTGGATCACAATGCCTACATTGAGAATTGTAACCACTTCATCTAATCTTCACAGGTTCCCATTTCGTGACGAGGAAAGACTGCAACGCTGGGTCACTAATATCCGGCGTAAGGACTGGAGGCCAACGGCCAACTCCAGGCTGTGCGACCAGCACTTCGAAGAAGACTGTTTCAACCACAACTACGGCAAGAAGCGGCTCCTTCCAAAAGCCGTCCCCACTATTTTCAACTACTACCAGAGCCATGGTCTCAACGTGCCTAATCTACCCAAGAAGGAGGACAAGACTAGAACGACACCCCGGGCATGCACGGTAGGTATTATTATTATAGTCCTGTCACGATTATTTGCATAATTAATTAAGAGGGGTTAATCGCAATTACTTTGCATAATCGTCATTTCCATTCATCGGTATGAATTCATCTTTTGGAGAGAAAACAATTGCGGTAATAGTCGATCTACTGAAACGAATGTCTTCAGTTGGGCAATGTTACATTAACATGAGATAAAAGAGGTCCAAGATTTTAGATATCGTCTCTGTCGGGTGGAAACATCATATGTCTAAAACTGTTACTTTTCACGAGTCAAAATCAAAAATGGCAAAAGTAGCAGATCTACAAGCTCAAAACGCGTCGCTTCGCACCGCGTTTCGCACCGCGTTTCGAGCTTGAAGATCTGCTACTATTGATGCTGTGTGTGTGTGTATATGTATGTATGTATATGTGTGTATATATATATATATATATATATATATATATAATATATATGTGTGTGTATATGAGATACACAATTAATGTTAGCGTTATATATCTATGTCACAGGGTGAATGGAGAAGCAGGTAGATTGAAGACAGAGCGCTCGTTTTTAGGCACGGGGCTTCGGGGCGAGGCGGGGCTTTTCGAGATAGGGTTTATTAGCGAGGCTCGCGAGGAGGAGGAGGAGATGGAGGACGCGGCGCTGCGAGGCGGGGGTTTATTACGTGAGCCTCGCGAAATAAACCGTCGTCCTTCTCCTCCGAGGAGAAGGACGGTTTATTTCGCGAGGAGGAGCTCCTCCTAGCGAAATAAACCGTCCTCCTTCTCCTCCGAGGAGGAGGAGAAGGAGAACGCGGAGAGGCGGGGCTTTGATGTGCCGACGCGGACCTGTCTTTTGTTGTTCCCCCCCACATAGCAACCAGGAAGCTACGCTAGGGGAACGCTGAACACGCGTTCACACGCACACGCTTGTCCACGACGGAGGCGCGCCGACTTAGTGGAGCTTGAGGCCGAGGAAACGCGCCCTCGCGCCTCCAGGCGCGAGTGCCCGCGCTGACCGGCCGATGCTCTACTAGTCGACTCAGCGCCGTTTGAGTTGTAAACCGATAGGGACAGAATAGTTCTTTTCATGGATCACTGTGTGTGTGTGTGTGTGTGTGTGTCAGGGAGAAAGTAAAACAAAAGCCAGAACACAATAAAAGTATCTTAACAGTCCTGCTTTCAATAAACCAAAAAAAGCATGAGCGCGTGCGCGTGTGTGTGCGCTTGTGTGTGTGTGTGTGTGTGTGACTGTGTGTGTGGTCGCAGCCATATATGTTTGTGCACAAGCCTGGCTTGTGGCTCCCTCTAGTGTTGCTTCTACAGAATTGCTGGGTGGGTGGTAAAAACGAACACGCCTTCTTCAATCTACCTGGTTCTCCATTCACCCTGTAACATATATATATACATATGTGTGTATATGAGATACACAATTAATGTTAGCGTTATATATATATATATATATGTGTGTATATGAGATACACAATTAATGTTAGCGTTAATTGTCTTTTCTGCATAACAGACAACAGCACCCAGGATTATTTGGGTGAAGCCTTCTGTCCCTAGAAGAATAAACCCTCCAGCATCTCCAGATGCCTGTCTGGACCACAACTATAGTGAGTATAAACAACTAAGACGTTGCCTTGAAGAAAATGTATTGTTTACTGCATAATACACATACATATCGTTGCTGTTGGGCAGAAACCTCTTATCTCCATATTCTAACTGTAACCTACAGCCTACATGATCATACTACAGCTTCACACAGAAGTATCAAAAGTAGCAGATCTGCTATTTATTTTTTTATTTGTTAGTTATTATTTAGTCACAAGCTCTTATGTGACGCTGTAGTATGATCAAGCAGGGCATTAATTTACGAAAAAACTCAAAATGAAAATTTGAATATGGAGATAAGAGGTTTCTGCCTGACAGCAACGATGTGCAACAATCAAAGGAACCAATTAGAAAGCAATGCTTTAACTAACTAACATTGACAGTTGATTGGGGCCCATGACCCACCTTTCTCCCACCCATTTTGCCAGCCTAGGCTGGCTCAGGGTGGAAGACAGGGTTAAACAACAAAAAATGGGACTGGCCTTCAAAATTGTAAATGCAAATTTGCCCGATATGCCCCCTATTCCCGCATATCTGAATAAATACCTCCAAAAGGTTAGCGACACCCACAGTCACAATACCAGAGGGAGCGTTAACAACAATTTGGTACCACCCACCCATAAAACAAACATGGGCAAATTCTCCTTCTACAGCACTGCCACCCAGGATTGGAATAGTCTAACCCCATCCCTCAAAAAATGCAGTTCGCTGGGCTCATTTAAAAGAGCCTTAAAAAAATCACCTTTCAGGAGGCCAAAGGAGGAGGTAGTACCATTTTCCCGTTAGACAGCAGACCCCCCCCCCCCCCCCTGTTCTTGTACATATTTTTTTTCCCCTCTTTTTTTTGTTGTTGTTGTTGTACATAGTGTTATTTTTTTGCTGTTTATTTTGTAATGATATTTGAACTGTGGTGCCACTATATATGCCTATGAATTGAATACCAAGGCCCTCATTGGAAACAAGTCCGCAAGGACTTTTATGAACGGACCTGTTAGACAAAGTATTTTAAATGTAACTGTGCTGTTTTACATTTTTTGCCTAATAAAATATTCAATCAATTCAATCAAAAAACAGTAACCAAAGTCCACTAACAGTGTTTAATATGTAATAAAGAACTTCTCCTCTTCAGCCACAGAGACCTCTGGACGAAATCTGAACAAAGGAAGAACAAAGGGTATGTGATTAATATGTTGTATTATTATGTATATATACTGTGCGTGCGCACGCGCGTATAGAGTACACACACACTCACAAACATAAATATATATCTGCTGTCGGGCAGAAACCAGCTCTTTCCAATATATTAACTTTTCAGGAAATGTTTTTAGAACAACACAACACTGCCTCATCAAAGTCGGTATGGTGACTTTATACATTGTCAGATACTTGAATGAGTCCTTATATTATCATCACTTTATACCCAAATACAGCTCAAGTGGAGTTGGGAGGTTTTTGACCATGAATGTGGAGACTTCACGTCATTCTAATCAATGATGGAAAAACCACCCCACAAGTTGGAGTTAGGTGGTTTGACCGACAGTTTGAGGATCCAATGGAGTTAGGAGGTTTAGTCAGAAGCGCTTTTTAAATACTTTTCATTTGTTTAATATTTGTAAAACCCACACACAGATGTAAAGGGTGTTCAATTGCACTGATTTCTTAAAAAATGGAGATGGCTGGTTTCTGCCCGACAGCGACTGTAAACATTAAACCACATAAATGTATTTATTGTTTTGTTATCATTTTCACAAACTCGTTGCGCTTGACGTTTTACGCTGTCATGTTTTTTTATATTTTGAAGAGGAGATGAAGATGAAGCTGACTCAGCTCCAACAGACACAGATACGACTGAAGCTCCACGCCAACATCCTGGGCGAATACGTCCGTAACAGAGTCATCCCCCTGGAGCTGCGCGTCCAGATGGCGCCGACCATCGGCTCGTACAACAAAGACTTCAACAAGAAATGGTGCGACTACTGATGGGACGATACGAAAACTTACATGTCACGATTATTGTGGCAAACAGTAATTGCGATTAACGATATTATCGCGATAACCAAAATATGTTTAAAACTCAAAATACCACTTTTGTTAATGGAACGTTCACCATTAAATAGCAGATCTACAAGCTCTGCAATGCGTTGTGAGCATGTAGATTGGCTATTTTTGGCAAATTTGTGTAGAGTGAAATAAGAGCATACCAAATGCACTCTTGAAAGGTCCGTTTTGATGAAGCATAGAGGTTGTTACTAAATTTGCAGCTCAACAAAAGCTAATTCATCCTAGAGTATGACAGGACAATTTCACGATAAATGTAAATCTCTGTGATGCGATTAATGCGATTTTTGTTTTATCATGATAAAAGATAACTATTACCGTTCTATCTCTAGGTGCGACACACTAGATAAGTGCTCGCTGGACCTGATGCACCTGATCGTCGAGGATCTGTCGTGCCAAAAAGAGGACGTCAGAAGAGACATCGTGAACCAGGAAGCTCTGATGATGCGAAAGCTCGGAGACGATTTCACCATGATCAACAGGTACATCAAAACGAGCCTGAAGAGCTTTGAAGAAAGGTTGCACGCGGAGAGGGTCCAGGAGTACGACAGGGACAGACTGGACCACCAGTTGAACCAGGTTAGTAGCAGTGGTGGAAAAATAACTTGCATGTTTTACTTAAGTAAAAGTATCAATACTAAAATGTAGAAACACTCTGTTACAAGTAAAAGTCCATAATTCAAAATAAATAAAAGTAAAGGTGCAAAAGTATTTGCATCAAAATGTACTTAAAGTACCAAAAGTACTACTCATTATGCAGACTGTCCCGTTTCACACGTTTTCAAATGTATAAAATGTATAAAAGATCTTTTGAAAATATCAGTTCTACAAGCTCACAACCCGTCGCATCGCTACGGGTTGTGAGCTTGTAGATCGGCTATTTTCAAGCGGGTAATGTATGTTTTTAAATAATAAAAATCTACAAAGTAACTAGTAACTAAACCAAATAATATTAGTGGAGTAAAAGTACAATATTTGCCTCTGAGATGTAGTAGGGTAAAAGTACAGTACTTGAGTAAATGTACTTAGTGACTTTACACCATTGAAGCTGCAAATATCCATTGTCTTCGTAGCCATTATTCTATCGATTTATTTCTTTGATTAATCAAATAACCAAAGAGAACTTTTAAAAATGAAAATTTGCTTTATTTTTTAAGTGATTAATATGATGTGTAATACTAAGTTGTGCAGCAGTGTCACAAAAATAGCCGATCCACAAGCTCACAACGTGTCGCAATGCGTTGTGTTGTGAGTTTGTAGATTATTTTTTTATAATCGATTAAAGGTAGGGTACCCATTGTTGCTATAGACTCTAGAGTGTATCCAGTCAAGATACAAAACTCAGACAGGATACAGATTAAACAAGGGAAATTGGAAGTGATGAGCAGACAAAATTGGAAACTGGAACACTTAAAAAAAATAAGCTGATAAATTGGTACTCTTTTGATTGGCTGAACATGTCTAACCCACCTGAATTTTCAGTTTATCAAAGAGCTGGAGAGACGGGGAGACTCATGTTACTGAACAAAAGCTGAATATGCAATGATTACTATCACGTTATAGTGCTCAAACCTTTTTTAACAAAAAACATTTTGTTTTAACCCAAAAATATCTACCTTTTAAATGGATTAACTGTTGCACCCCAAACCCAGGTGTACAAATGGACGTTTGGTGAGCCTTCAGAAGAACAGAACCCAGCTCAACAACAAAGCCACGCTGCATCAGAGGCAGCAGTTACTATTGAACCCCTCAGTGAGTCAGCAGTTACCGGTGAACCCCTCAGTGAGTCAGCAGTTACCGGTGAACCCCTCAGTGAGTCAACAGTTACCAGTGAACCCATCAACCAGCCTCAACAAGGCCTCAACCGTGAGTAGAGCTGTATAAGCAACTATCCATTATTTTCTTAGCAATTGTTAATGAATTGAAAAATCAAGAAGCTCGTTTTTTTTTGCCAAAGACCTGAAGCCGATACTACAAATGCCTTCTAAATCAGTAGTTCTCACACTTTCAAGATTAAATTTTTTTCTTCTTAAAAAATATCAGAAGCTTGCGGCGCGAAGTGACGCACTGTGAGCTTGTACATCTGCAATTCTTTTAATAGCCAACGCAAAAATCTGAAATGACACAGACGCTTTCCCGGTTTTAATATACCTTTGTTTAGAAAGTATAATATAGATATAGTTTCCGATCGTTAATATAGAAATCTTATATGTTTAGCTGTCCAGATGTTGGCAGCTGAAGAGACATCATTTAGTTAGTCTCCTTAAATACTTTCTTCAGCTCAACTTCCATCAAAGTGTATTCCTTCCCTCCCATTCCCATGTTTCCAGTCATTTACACACACACACACACACACACACACACACACACACACACACACACACACACACACACACACACACACACACACACACACACACACACACACACACACACACACACACACAGAGGAGGAGGAGGCTGCACGCTAGAGCGCTCCCAATTGTTTGTTCGAAAAGTTTGGTAAAAGTCAAAACTTTGATTTAAATTTTTGATTTAACTCATTTACAATACTATAACATCAGTGCCGTGAGGCACTCGGTTTATGGACGCCGCCAGATCGTTAAGAAGTGGTGTTAAGAACGTGGATACAACAACCGCAGGCATGTCCAATAAAGACAATAAAGACAATGTTGCACAAGAGCTCAGAAAGCTTTCTCAAAAAATTGATGAGATGAATGTGAACATCAGAAAAGAGCTTAACAGCAAAGTGGATCAGCTGGAGTCAACTATCCAGAAAAACCAGGCCCAGGTTCTGGCCGAGCTAGCCAAACAAGGCAAAGAGATACGCACGCATATGGATCTGGAGATCGGGCGTTTGGAGGCAAGAATTGACACCCTGGAAAGAAATATAGAAGGGCCCGCCATCGCATCAAAGCCACGGTTTGATCCAGACGTATCGCTTGTCATCTCGGGTCTCCCAGAGGACGAGAATGAAGATCTCCAGCTGAAGGTGCTACGGCTCGTAAAGGGCCTCGACAGCGAGGCCGTACCTGTTGCGGTGGAGAGAATGCGGGGCCGTGGGAGAGGACCGGGGCTGGTGAAAGCCGAGTTCAGCTCCGTGGACGAGAAGGTCGCTATACTACGAAAAAAGCAGCAACTACGGGAGCAGGAGGAATTCGCTAAGGTGTATATACGATCGGCAAAATCTCATACTGACAGGTTGATGGAAATCAACTTCAAGACGCTTCTCCAGGAGCTCCCGGGAGGGACAGATTACTTTGTGTCTGGAAATGGACGTCTACGGAGAAGAGAGAAACGGCCGCGGGGTTCGGGGTTTGTTGAGACGGGTCAGCCTAGTCCGGAACGTACATGATGATCTATCCATCCCTTACCGGACACATTAACACTGGTTCACTGGAACATTAACGCCTGGACTGATCTGAACAGTAGGTTACGATCCACTGTATTAACATCTTTATCACCCGATTTAATTTCTTTAAATGAAACCCATTTATCTGGAGAGCAAACTATTTGTTTAGATGGGTATGTTTGGTATGGACATAATAGAAAGACACACGTCAAAGCACCAAGAGGATCAGGAGGTGTGGGGATATTGGTCAAATCATATCTTTTTAGTATATTTGAAATTGAAATTGTTGATAAAACAGTGGATGGGATTATAGGGATCCGCTTTACGCACAGACCCTCAGATTATAGTTTCGTTGTGTTTTCTTGTTATTTACCACCAGAAATGTCTCATTGGGGAAGAGACGCGTCATACTTTTTTGCTCATTTATTAAGCCAGATGTATTTATTTTCACACCTTGATGCTATGTATGTCTGTGGAGATGTCAATAGCCGAATCGGTGGACAACCAGACTATTTAAATGAAGTGGATAACATCCCCTTGCGTCACTCTATTGACGACTGTGTGAACCGACACGGCGAAGCCTTTTTAGAATTTCTACTTGACTCTAAAATGTGCGTACTAAACGGCCGTATAAACCCCCTTGAAGATAATTTCACGTCCATTTCAACGAAAGGAAGGGCTGTAGTTGATTATATAGCTGTACCATTTGACTGTCTGGGGACTTGCTTAGATTTTAAGGTGCTGTCCTCAACTACACTTATCTCAGACTGCCAATGTTTTGATTTAATTGGTGATCGGTGTCGTGCTCCAGACCACTCACTATTATTTTTAAAATTTTTCATACGGCCACAAGTTGGTAGTATTGATGAAATTAACCATGTTCCAAATAAAGAAGTGAGTAATACATTTAAACGTAAAATGTGCAGATGTGTACCAAATTCATTTTGTTCATCAAAAATGGAAAAATGTCTAAAAGAACAGGTCAATAAGATGCGGACAATGCAAAAAACACAGCATGAACTTGATAACTGGTATAGTGGAATCTGTGAACTTTTGTATGGGGAGTTGGGGAATAGCCAAAGGCAGGAGGGCAGGTCTAACTTTCAAAATAAAATTCATAGGCCAAATAAACCGTTTTGGAATGAAGAGTTAAATGGTTTGTGGAAGGCAATGCGTAAAGCAGAACATATTTACTTGAAATATAAAGGAGATAAGATTGATAAGATTCAGAGAGAACATTATAGAGTTAATTTCAAGTTAAGTCAAAATATGTTTGATAAAAGGGTACGTTATTTTAAAAGGCAGTATAATAAAGGATATATTTTACATTTGGAAGAAACACACGCAGCCAATCCACAACGTTTCTGGGATCAGATAAATAAACTTGGTCCAAAAAGGCAGAAGAAAATACCATTAGAGGTGTATGGTGATGAAGGTCAATTAGTAACTGACATTCCAATGGTTTTAAATGAATGGGAAAGGTGCTTTAGGGATTTGTTTTCAGGGAACCAAGAGGGAGACTATTTTGATGCAGCATTTGCTGATAACATTTGTTTACTTAAATCCCAGCTAGAAAATCAATCACCTCACCCCACTCTTAATCATGGAAATGTTCTAAACAATGTTATTAATACTGAGGAGGTGAAAATAGCTATTGCTGCTCTGAAGGTGGGCAAAGCCTCAGGTTTTGACGAAATAACAAATGAAATACTCAAAAGTACCTGGTTCACAGAGGCACTCTATGTTTTATTTGATTTTTGTTTTGAAACTGGGACTATTCCTTCAGTTTGGTATAAATCTATTGTAAGTCCAATACCAAAATCCGCTAAAAATGACCCTAGAATACCCCTAAACTATCGAGGCATTAGTCTTTTGAGCACAGTATATAAAGTGTATACTTCGATTCTTAATTCCAGGCTTATGAACTACCTAGAAGAAAATAACCTTTTAGTAGAAGAACAGAATGGTTTTAGAAAGACTAGAGCCTGTATCGACCATGTATTTTCCATTACAACAGTAGTTAACAATAGAATCATGCAAAACAAGTCATCCTTTGCCTGTTATATCGACTTCCAAAAGGCTTTTGACTTTGTCAACCGAGATCTACTAGCTTATCGTCTTCTGGAAGAGGGTATACACGGAAAGTTTTACTGGGCCATACAATCTTTGTATAAAGCCCCCCAGGCATGTGTTAGAGTAAATGATTACTGTTCAGGGTGGTTCCCAACGCCATCTGGTGTCAAGCAAGGGGATTGTCTCTCCCCTACACTTTTTGCTATATTCATCAACAATCTGGCCAAGGAAGTCAAACAACTAGGATTGGGTTTACAGTATGATGGCAGTACCAAACTAGATATTTTGATGTATGCTGATGACATAATTATGGTAGCAGAAAATGAAAATGATTTACAGAAAATGTTGATGTGTACAGATAATTGGTGTAAAAAGTGGAAACTGACAGTTAATCATAGTAAGACCCAGATCATGCATTTTAGACAAGCTAGAGTAAAGAGGAGTGATTTCCAGTTTTATTTAGGGGAACAAAAACTACAGTATGTTGAGAATTACAAATACTTAGGTCTTAACTTGGATGAACATTTACATTTTGAATATGGTACATCAGTCTTGGCCGGATCTGCAAGCAGAGCTTTGGGTGGTATTATAGCAAAAACTAAACAGCTGGGTGATCTGGGATATGCTGCCTACTCCAAATTATTTCACACTTGTGTCTGCCCTGTCATGGACTATATGGCTGGGATATGGGGGTTAAACACAAATATGAAAGGACAAATGGTCCAGAATAGGGCTATACGGTATTTTCTTGGAGTACATAAATTTGCACCTGTATTGGCAATAACAGGAGACATGGGATGGGAGGCATGTGAAATCAGATGGAATGGCAGCATGGTAGCTTTATGGAATAGACTAATCAAAATGCCAGAGAATAGAGTTGCCAAGAAAATCTTTAATTGGGATGTCTCGATAAAAGGTGCATGGGCAAGTACAGTAGAGGATATACTTCTGAGGGCTGGGTTGCTTAACCATTTTCAAAATAACAGCATTGCAAACATCTCTGTGGTGAAGGAGAAACTTTATGGTTTGTATCAGAGCAAATGGTCACAGGATATATTGTATAAACCAAAACTTAGAACATTTGTTATGTTAAAAAGCTGTTATGTTAAAGAAAAATATGTTAGTGCTCCATTGTCCAAAAGACAAAGATCTCTTTGTGCCCAACTCCGTTCTGGGATCCTGCCCCTGCACCTTGAGACTGGTAGGTATAGAGGAGTAGTGGAAGAGGAGAGGGTTTGTGTTTATTGTGATATTGCGGATATTGAGAGTGAGTTCCATTTTGTTTTTTATTGCCCTTTGTATCATGACCTGCGTCAAAAATTATTTAAGAGGTGTAGAAACCCGGATTTAATTTGGTTGGATGACGCACAGAGACTTATATGGATTTTTGAGCACAGGATATTTGCACTTGCGGAGTATCTGGAAGGGGCCTGGGACAGACGGGCAAAAAGAACATACCTGTGAAGTGTAATTTATTTTATTTTATTTTTGTTTTGTTTTGGGTGTTTGCCAAACGTTTTCCTTTGTGCAGTGTTCTATGAAGAGAACTTGATATTGTTTATTTATGTTTTGGTGTCTAATAATCCCGTAAGGGATGGGTCTTTTTGACAAGACACGAAAATAAAAATTCATTCATTCATTCATTCATTCATTCATTCATTCATTCATTCACACACACACACACACACACACACACACACACTCGCCCCCAGTGGTTCTTTTATTAATTTTACTGAGGTTAAGGTTAGAAATAAGGTCAGGTTCAGCCATAGTTTTATTGAGGTTACGTTTAGGAATAAGGTTAGGTTTAGGAATAGTTTTACTGAAGTTACGTTTATGAATAAGGCTAGGTTCAGGCATAGTTTAACTGAGGTTAGGTTTAGGAATAAGGTTAGGTTTAGGCATAGTTCTACTGAGGTTACGTTTAGGAATAAGGCTAGGTTCAGGCATAGTTTAACTGAAGTTACGTTTAGGAATAAGGCTAGGTTCAGGCATAGTTTAACTGAGGTTAGGTTTAGGAATAAGGTTAGGTTTAGGCATAGTTTTACTGAGGTTACGTTTAGGAATACCTGGTGGCAACTGTTCCGAGGTCGCTGGATTTGACCCAGGGCGAGCGTGTTTTGGGGCGAGCACTCTTGTATTCGGGAGTAATAAGTAAAGTTATAATATTACTTTTGAAAAGAGTAACGATTAACGAGTAATGTATTCTTTTTTCCCCCTCTTTTCTTTAACTTTTCTAGTAACAAGTCGAACACTGGTTCTTAGTTACTTTCCGCCACCAGATACAGGAGGGTCTGGGAAAATATCATCATCATCACACATCCAGAAACACACCGCCGTGCTGCCAGCAGCCAAAGACACTGTGATCAGCCTGTCTGTCAAGGTAATAATCACCCCCAAATACCCCACATGGGGGGGATTGAAAGAAGATTGATGGAACTCTCTTAACCCTTCTAAATCGGCCAATCTGATCATACTACAGCGTAGCACAAAAGCATCAAAAGTAGGAGATCTACAAGCTCGAAACGACGCGCGTTTTGAGCTTGTTCATCTGCTGCTTTTACAATTTTTTTTATTTGAATCCTGAAAAGTAACAGTTTTGGACATGTGAGGATTCCACCCGACAGAGATGATCTATCAGCCTATGCATGATTGATATAGAAGTGTAGAACCTTGAAACCACATGAAACTTTCCACATTTAATCGTAATTCTATACTGAGGGGGGCGCCAAAGACCACAGGGTGTGAGGCCTGGTCTGTTTGGAGGTAATCTCTCAAGACAGATTCAGAGCTCTGCGACAAATTCAAAGAATTTGTCTCTTTTTTGGCAGATGGGTTCCCAGGTTGGTTTGGAGGTAGTCCCAACATTTAAACATGTTTCACAAAATCATAACTTGCTTTCATCCACTTTGAACCTGGCGTCCTTATTTTGGTCATTATATATATTGACAATGACAATATTATTGTCAAAAAATTATCTGAAATATTCAAATGCTTCAAAAAGTAAAAAAAATTATAAAGCAAATAGCCAATTTACAAGCTCACAACGCGTTGCAAAGTAATGCGTTGTGAGCTTGTACAATTTCTCGTATGCGAGCAATTCGTCATAGGAGAAGTATACTGTATAGTGTGGGGGTTGTCAGCGTTTGTCAGATGTAGGAAGGAGAGGAGGGGCAGACATACATGCTGATAAATTATTTTTATTTATTTAATAATGTTTTACAGTGTTAAATATAATGGACATTTCTAAATCATTATAGGAGATGAGGCGAAATCAAATGCTGGCACAGGAGAAAAGGAGAAGAGCGGTGAGTCTGAAAGTTTGTTTCGATTGCGTTGTGAGTGACCACCCAGACTTTGTTTTCACATCTGTGTCATATTTCAAGGGTTCCCAAACTTTTCAGGCCGTGACCCCCCAAAATAATCATATTTGAACTGGGGACGCCCTCCCCCCCACCCTCACAAGCACTTGGAATTCTAGGAGTTGAGGCATTACATTTAGTTCCACTCCTTTCCACAGATAAATATTGTAAAATTAGCCGAACGGCTATTTTCACAATTTTCCCTGTTTCCTGTAATATTTGACAATTCGGCCAATGTTTGACATTTCTTTATAGTATATTTTGTTGGTTACTTTTGACGTAGTAATGGTCTTATTATTAGTTTATTTTTCTTAAATTTTAGAGGTATTATTAAAAAGGTCTTAAAAGTCCTTAAATTGAAATTTAAGAAATGTGCAGATACCCTGTATACACTTATACTTTATGTTGGTTTGTTTACTGTTGAGTGAGAAAACAATGTTGCACATTAAGCTAATCATCTGGGGACCCCCCACAATAATTTGGGGACCCCAAACAGTCCCCCGACCCCACTTTGAGAACCACGGTATTTGACCCCTTATGCTGTTCCAGATTGTAGCTGAGAGAAGACGGAAGTTGGAATCTCTTACAGAGCATAAGAATGGTGTCTATTTCGTGCTGAAATACCCGGATGGGAGTACGAAAAAGAGGAAATTTCTTCGCTCACAACCATTCCAGGTATGTTGTGCAGTTTGTTATTGTTGTTTGTGGTAAAAAAAAAAACGCTGGCAGCAGCAGGATAAAGCGGATGCATAGTACCTGTGAATGTGTTAAAGGATGTGTAACGCTGGCTTCTTTCAAAATTGCCCTGAAAAAACATCTATCAGGAGACCACAAGGGGAGGGAAATGTAATTTCCCCATCTCTTTTTTACATATAGTGTTTGTATTTGTTGATGACATGTATTATTGTGTTAATTATTATATGCTATGTTGATGAATTCAATACATACACTAGGCCCACAATTGAAACAAGTCCCCAGGGCTTTTTTTATGCTTTCTTTTTAGCTTCTAAGGGACGTTATTTTTTAGAGAAGTTTAGGGATAATGGGTAAGGCACGGCAAAAATAGGGCCATAAATGTCTTACTGTACCACATGCTGTTTACATTTCTGACTTAAGTATTCAATCAATCAATCAAAACATTTACCAAAACTCCTGTCACCCACCCCAGGACCTCGTTGCGTTTGCAGGCTCGGACGACGTGGCCAGTGAGGTGTTTTCCATCCAGTCACTGTCCTCACAAACACCTCTACAGAGCTCCCTCACCGGCAGCATTTCAGATTACATCGACAGACAGACGTGCATTCTGCAGGTGCTCTGGTTTTCAAGCCAAGTTCAGGTGAGCAAGGTTGAGAGAGAGTTCATGATGAGAAGTACGTTCAATGTGTGTGTTTTTAAAGTTGACCCTATAGGGCAGGGGTCTTCAACGTTGTTCAGGCCAAGGACCCCCTAGTTGAGAGAGAGAGATGAAGCAGGGACCCCCTCTATATTTTATACAATTGTGTTTCAGATTCAACTTTTTTTTCTTTTTTACTTGGTCTGATCCCCTAGGGGTCCCGGACCCCCTGTTGAAGACCACTGGTCTAGGCCATAGCGATGGCGGCCATTTTGGGGTGCCACAGATAGAAACCCCATTATTATTTTCCTAAAGAGATTTCCAAAAAAATGTAGGCTATATACATTATTTTAAGCCTGGAATTAAGCCATCCAGGCTCCTGGTGAATCATGACCATTTGAAAACCGCAAAATAAAGTATATAATATAATTCAAGATTTAATAAGACACGTTGTGTGCTTGTAGATTGTCTATTTTGAAATAGCCTGGTTTTAAATGATAAACTTACTTTGGGCTCGCTTTCGTAGACCTGGATGCTCATTTCTCTCGCAAAATCCGGCAACACTGGAAATAGGCCCTTTGAAATGTGCCCTTGATGGTTCATCTGACCCGAAACCTATTTTCTTTGTTACTATTTAGTCACAAGCTCTTGTTTAAACGTTTTGTTAGTTAAATATGTATTAGAAGCCAATTGACAGAATTAACCACTTTACAGAATTGGCACAATCTACAAGCTCACGTTGCTGTTGTGAGCTGTAGGGCATTAGGTAGGGTAAGTGATTTTATTTGGTTAAAATGTGAACTGTTTGTTCAGTAACAGGAGTCTCCATGTCTCTCCAGCTCTTTAATAAACAGAAAATGCATTTTCAGGTTATCCAGTCAGGAGGATACAGATTAAACAAGTGAAATTGGAAGTGATGACACAAAGACACAATTGGAACTGGAACACTACACAAAATTAAGCTGATAAATGGGTACTCTCTCCTGATTGTCTGAAATTCTGTCACCTACAGTACCTGAAAATGTATTTTCTGTTTATCAAAGAGCTGGAGAGACCGGGAGACTCCTGTTACTGAACATACACTCTATAGCAATGATTACTATCAGAATATAGTGCTTTAACCTTTTAACATAAAGCTTTATTTTGTTTTAACCAAAAAATATCACCTTTTTAATTTACAAAAACAAATGAATACATCGGTCAGCATCGGTGTGATGGAAGAACGAGAGTTGTACTGCGGCATGTCTCTTCACAAACTATGTTCCCACTGTCTCTTCATTTCAGGACACTGAAATAGTGGATTCTGTCACCAAGGGGAGGGGACATTGACCACAGTCTCTGTCGACGAGGATTGTTCTGGACACTCACTCCGGACACACCCTGTAGCCCTTTGGACTAAATGAGGACTTTGAGAATAAGAGCTATATGTTCTCCTCTGTGTGACCCCTTGTTCTCACTGATCTGGACCCTGGTGGTAGCTTATTCATGATGTTCTGTTACACATGGTCTCCATTCCCCCTACATGCAAGGTTTCTCCTAGTAGGAAAACATTCCTTTGTGCATTTTGTATGCACTGCACTGTTTAGTTTAATTCCACTGTCACAATTCTAATTTTGCAATGGTGACACATGCAGGTGTTGCACATGTTCTCCTCTCTGGGTGTGGTGTGGTATGACAGCGATTCTCAATCTGTGGAGGGGGGTCCCTAAGGGATTTTGGAAGGGTCCAAACCAACAAACCAATATATGGTATAAGTGTACACAGGGTATCTGCACATTTCTAAAGTGACAATTAGGACTTTTAAGACCTTTTTAAACAAACAAAATATTACCTGAGAAAGCGAAAATTTGAGCATGTAGATCAGCTATTGTATTTTCACAATATTTATCTGTGGAACCGAGTCAAACTAAATGTAATGTCTCACAACTCCTGCAATTCCAAGTTCTAGTCAGGGTGGCGGGGGGTTCCCAGTTCAAATATGATAATTTTGGGTGGGGGGGGGGGGGGGTCGTGGCCTGAAAAAGGTTGAGAACCACTGTGGTATGGTGTGGTGGTTCCTCCTTTAGCTTGTGCAAACTCGGAGGTCTTTTCTCATTACTCTGTGTCACACCTCCTCGTGTCCTCACCTGTCTGTTCTGCAGCCATGATGACCTTGAAAATCGCCATGGTAACCGCCATGGTGAAGGATGTTCTAAGTCATTCATGAATTGCTTTGCGAGTATCTGAGGAGCCAGTTTAGGAGCGAGACGTTTTAGAGCCAACAAAACGTTGTTATGTGCTTATAATTTAGTGAGGTTTGAATAGAAATGCTCGTGTCCTGGCCATCCTTCTGCTGCCAACAGGATGAAATGGTTGTGTTAAAATGCTCTCATTAAAAGGATTGTGACATAAAAGTGTGGATGATGTTTGTATTGACAGGAGGAAAGGAGGCTGATGTATATTCACCCTCCAGTGCAAACATCAGTAGAGCTAGGGTCATTATTTGAGCTGAAAAGCTCAAATAATCATTTAAATGGCAGTTAAAGGATTTAGTCTGGCAGGCACAAATCACCATTGTACATTAGGGCATTGGTTCTCAAAGTCGGGTCGGGGGACCCCCAGGAGTCCTTGGGGTTCCAGGGTGATCCCCAGCAAAAGTAGTTAATGTAGCATCACAGTCACTTTAACCACTTTATCTATTTATATGTTGGCTATTAAAAAACAACAGATCTACAAGCTTGTACATCTGCTATTTTTTAAAAGTTTGGAACATTTTTAAACAAATCTTCTCTTCTGGGGGTCCCTGGCACAAAACCTTTTCAGAAGGGGGGTCTGTGGCCAAATACATATGAATTTTGGGTGTCCTTGACACGAAAAAGTTTGAGACATTGGAGTCCCAAAGATTTAGGAAAAAAAAGTTTCCTATGTACACCGTAGCGGCCGGTCCATATTTGAACCCACCTGGTGGTCCCTGGACCGGACGTTGAGAACCAGTGCTCTATGTAATGACGTCATCACTGTGATGATGATGTCATAACGCCGATGCATGATGTCATCATGGCGTTGGCTATTCAGAAATAGCAGATCTACAAGCTCACAGCGCGCCACTTTGTGCCATGCTGCGATCTTGTATATCTGCTATTTTTAGACTTTTTGAAAGTGTGAGAACTACTGAATTAGAAGGCATTTGTAGAATCGGCCTCGGGTCTTAAGGTGCACAAGAAGACGACAAAAAGACGCTTATTTTGGCGAGCATAACATGCAGACTATGGAGTAACAGTGTCATTAGTGAGCTCAGTGCTTTCTGTCCCCCCAAAAGACATCCATGGTGTACGTTATTCCTTCTGTTCCAAGGCTGAGGAGCCTGTTGGCCCTGCTGTGCTGCCTCCATGTGGCCTCTGCCTGCCTGCAGTGTGACCGCAAGGTCAGGGAAGAGATAGACGAATACATAAATGCAAATACACACCTAACAGTACCTCTGAAAGATATAAAAAAAAAAGCGTATACAACCTACAGAGATTTGGCCCGTGAGAAAAGCGAAGGGGTCATTGATCCAACCAACCTGCACAGAGCCACCTCTAGATTCCGAAATGCACTTAAAGGCCTTGAACCACAGCCTGAAACAGCAAGTAGTTTCCTCTCAGTGATGGCAAGGGAAGGCAAAACAATCCTAGAGGATCAACTGAACATGTTTGTCAGCGATGAAGGAGGAGTATGCCCCAATAAGTGTGGTTTGCTCCATAGAAAATTGAAGAACTGTATGAAGAAGGATGTGAACAGTAAAGACGACACCTGCCCAAACGAGGACAAAGACTGCTCCAAGAAGCTGGACTGTGGGGAGCGGGTTGTGCGGGCGATGGAGGACGATCATGTCGTGCTGGACTGCTTCCTCCCTTGGCACAGCCTGGTGTCGGGGAAGAAAGAGTACCGGTACTCCTGGGCCAACGGAACGCACGCGCCCGCCGACAGCGACTTCACACCCCTGCTGGTGACCGAGGAGTCCGGCTTGGTGCTCAACCAGCTGCAGGCGGACCAGTGGGGGACGTACCGCTGCACGCTGCAGGACCGCCGAGACGGAACGCTCATCTCCCGGATGACCTTCCGCCTCCACGTTGACCCCGTGCCCGCCCAGACGCTCGGGCCTGTCCTCACGCTGCCCACCCTGCCCGCCCCCACGGCTTCTAAACCCATGATGCACACTGTGTGCGTGGTGCTGACCACCCTGTGTCTGACGGCCAGCGTAGCCGTGACCGTCCTCCTGGGGGCGATGATGAGGCGACACGCCAGACGTTTGGCTGGAGGGGACTAACAGGCCTGATTTAGGCTGCATGGGAAATTAGCCTATTTAGACCTGTGTTACACCTATAGGCTATACGTTGTTATGCCTTTCAAGCTGGGAACGCCTCTGTTAGTTGTTGCTGTA
Organism: Gymnoscopelus braueri; assembly: GCF_963280865.1. Taxonomy (NCBI): domain Eukaryota; kingdom Metazoa; phylum Chordata; class Actinopteri; order Myctophiformes; family Myctophidae; genus Gymnoscopelus; species Gymnoscopelus braueri. The sequence goes on from NC_137608.1 coordinate 8,679,545, forward strand.
ATATTACTGTTGTCGGGCAGAAACCTCTTATCTCCACATTTTAACCTTTTTGTGTTTTTTTGTAAATGAATGCCCTACTTGATCACACAAAAGCATCAAAAGTAGATACAAGATCTACTGATCTACTGTAGATCTACTACTTTTGCTATTTTTGAATTTGAATACTGAAAAGTAAGAGACGACAGAGATGATACATAGCAAAACAATTCTCTATTTTTTTCAGAAAACTTTAGAAGGCGTTTTTTGAATCAGCCTCAGGTCTAAATGGGTTAACCGAAAGTGTATCGACACCAATATTTTGAGCCAATAACCGACTTAATCTCTTGCTCATGTGGGTTTTTGTCTGTTTTATTTTCGTTCTTTGGGGGGGATAATTGTCTTTACATTTCGTATGTATCAAAGAATCAACACAAATAATTTGAATAGATTTTCCTTCCTCCTTCTGAAACTGTGAAACGTTGGTTTCCCAAGAAGGTCGTTTTGTGCATCGTGGCTACGAGCTGTGCGACCCCTCTTTTCATTTTTATAATGGTCTGATCAACCACAAGTTTTGTAGGAAAGAGTACAGGTATAGAATAATGAATACAACAGGAGAAATGAATAAGAATGTTTTAATTTATAATTTATTTATAATTTATCTTTTTGGCTTACTTATCTTAGTCTCAGATACAGAGATCCGGTTGTCCAGAGCCAGATCCGACCGCTATGCCCATGTATGGTCATGTGCATGTATGGGACTCGAGGGAGTGCGGTGCCCGTCGTCGAGTGGTTCGGATATTGAGTTGTCCAGAACCAGTGCCGATCCAACCAATATAATTCCAATATATCGCTATATACCGATGACATCAGGGATCTCCATATATGGGCATAAAAGGGACACAGGTAGACAGACAGAAACATACATCTCTAGTATGGGCACAAAGGGGACAACACGCCCATGGCCACACCTCCAGGCACAAATAACGGAGACGGCATTGTGTATAGCGGGTAGTGCGGCCGTAAGGTACCGTTTGGGGACAGCGCCAGCTGCCTTGTGCGTAATTAACGGGTAGCGGGTAGTGCCAAGGGACAGTGCAGGGCGCTAGATAGGGCCCTAGATGTAAAATTTAAATTTAAATTTTGCCTTTTAATAAATTATATTGCTGGCTTATAATACTGTACACGGCCACAAAGAAACAACATACTGATGTGATCAATTCTTGTAAGTGTCACAGCAAAGGGATATTTTCAGTTTGAACTTTACCTGACACCTACATGTGTCCAGTGTGTGCTTGAGCGTAAGTTGTCTATTGACCACACTGTGCAAAACAGACAGCTCTCTCAGGATGCTGCTGAGACAGCAGCACCTGCATGCAGGAAGCCATCATTTTCACAAGACATAAAGACATATCGTCGCTGTCGGGGCAGAAACCTCTTATCTCCGTATTCTAACTATTTGTGTTTTTTCGTAAATGAACGGCCCTACTTGATCATACCACAGCGTCACACAAAACCATCAAAAGAAGCAGATACACAAGCTTGAGACGCAGCATGTTTTGAGCATGTATATCTGCTACTTAAGCTATTTTTTTATTTGAATCTTGAAAAGTAACAGCTTTGGACATATGAGGTTTCCACCCGACAGAGACGATTATATGACATTGACCGGGGTCACACAGGGGTCTATGTTAGGCCCCCTTCCATTAAATATTGTTGCGACGTGTTGTGAGCTTGAGACCAGCTATTTTTTCGCTGAATGTTCTACTCTAAATGGGGATGTTAAGGTTTCATGCAGTTTAACCTCTTATCAGACCTGTTTTCTTAACAAGACACAGAGATCCACTTCAATTATTTACAGCGCGTCAATAATGCATGCAGTGCATCTGTTGGATTTTTTCACATTTCCAGCTAAGCCTTTATCATGGCGTGAAAATACATGATCACTCTTTGTCACGTCTCTTGTAGGCAAAAAGGTCTTCATCAATGTATGTATGAGCACCTTTACCACTACAAAGAGATGTTACATCAATCCTGCATCATATCGTACATGCTGAGAGTCACCTTTGGACATGCACAGTGTTAATTTATGGATTTGTAACTGAAAGTAATCAAATGGACTAAATGGACACTCCCTTTTGGGTCAAATTGGTTACATTTGTACGCTTTCAGAGTTAAAGGTAGGGTAGGCTAAGTGATATCTTTTGGTAAAAAAAAAAAAGAATGTTACAAAGTTAAAGCTCTATATATTCTGATAATCACTGCTATAATGTGTTTGTTCAATAGGGGTCTCCCGCGTCTCTCCAGCTCTTTGATAAACAGAAAATACTGTTTTCAGGTGGGTTGCCAGTGTCAGACAATCAGGAGAGAGTACCGCTTCAGTTTTATAGAGGTCCAGTTTAAATTTTGTTCTATTTGAGTCATCACATCCAAATCCACTTGTTTATCCTGTATGAGTTCTCCTGATTGGATAAAATATGTACCCTGAAAATTTATTTTCTGTTTCCTATAACTGGAAAGATGGGGAGACCCCTGTTACTGAACAAACACTGTCATAGCAACGATTATATGGCACCGTAGAGCTGTTTAACACTTATTTTAACAAAACAATATCACCTACGCTACCTTTAACAACTTATGTCCCATTTATACTTCATCGAACGACAGCGGATGACAGCGAGCAAAAATTACTATTTTAATAATCATAATTCAAGTGTAATTCAAAGTGTTCAAGAGCTTAATGCATGTTTTAGCATAAAAGCTCCATACAGTTTGAGTAATTATAAAGCGACTGATTATGCTCGTAATTATATGATCGCTAGAAACAACCTGTGTGTGATCGTAAGCCTGCAGTGAACTACGTACTAGAGAGGCCATCGTCTCTGAGTTTGGCACCGGCCACATGGTCAACGTGCCAGATGACAGAAGAGACCTGAGCCGTCCCGCGCTGAGTGATGTATTGACAAATGTGTTGGGGGGGGGGGGGGGGGGAGGCGGTTGAGGGGGTGGGCTCACAAAACGGATGATGACACCAGCACTGAAGCATCAGGGGCAATAAATATCTCAGGAAGGGGGGCACTGGAGTCATGCAACGGGACGCGTTGTAAACTTGTAGATCGGCTATTTTCGGCAAAGAGATTTGGTGTTGGGTGAGGGGAGACAGACCAGTCAACTTAAGATTGTGTTTACTATGTATATAGTGGGTTTAAGTGGTTAAATAGTATGTACAACATGTGTATACACTTTTCTTATTAATGACTTTTCATAATATGTGACTTACATAGGTTTGGTTTTGGGTAAACAGGCTTGAAATGAATGAATGTGTTGACATCCTATTTCTAGATTATTTTGAGAACCTCTCCACATGTAATGCAAGCAGCTATACAGCACAGCTAAAACAGAACGCGCACACACGCACGCACGCTGAAACCAGCATGCAACGGTACCGGTTTCTGTTGAGTTTACACATCATCAGCTATCATCATGATCTTATAGGCCCAAATGGGTCCATTTCAAACGTCAACATTTGACCCCGTCCTAAGGGTTGCATTATTTTTTTCTCTCTTTCTTTTACACATTCACAGTTAAATGTACACTCCGGATTTGGAGCGTGTGTTCGTTACAAGCTTCATGAGGTCATTAAATCTATGCCATGCTCTCATAGTCCAGGTCAGCCAATTCTGATTACGACATTTGCTGTGACGCTAAATATACACATCCTGCATTGTGTGCACCGTGTGCTGGAACTATTTACACCACAGGAAGCATCCACGTGTCGCTGACGGGCACAAACTGACACTTATCCTGTCCACTTCATGGCATCTCGCTGGCGTCTACATCACATGGTTCTCAAAGTGGGGTCCGGGGACCCTCAGGGGTCCTTGAGGGGGTTCCAAGGGGGTCCCCAGCCAAATGTTTGAAAGTTAAGGAATAGGAACCAAATGGACCCTTATGTGTCTGTAACTCTGAGAGTGTGCAAATGGAACCAAATGTACCCTGACGGAACCAAATGGACCCTTATGTGTCTGTAACTCTGAGAGTGTACAAATGGAACCAAATGCACCCTCACGGGTCCATTTGGTTCCATGTGTACACTCTCAGAGTTAAATCAACACTGATGATGATACTGCAGTATAGAATGGGGACCCAGAGATCAAAATGGTATCAAATAAGGGTACATGGCCCAATGCATATCAAGCTGGGTGGCCCTTAAAATTAAAATGTTTGAGAATCACTGCTATACTTCCATAAAAATATCTTCTCTTAAGGCATGTTTTCAAATGTGGGTCCACGGGGCTAATGTGTCAATATGGGGGTCCTTGACATGAAAACGTTCGAGACACGTTGCCTACCTCTGTGTTTGTCCAAGTATTATTTTATAGTCCGTCATACGACGATACGGCACACTAGACAACGTTCGGGCCACTAGAATTCAGTAGTCATGTGGTCTGCGAAATTGTAACACAATAGCTGCCTTATACGAGAGGTAAAATAAAGTACCTCACCCAACAAAAACGGATAGATGCAGTCAGATTACAGTTCAGAGGTTTAGAAAAAAAAATCAGGAGTTTTGATGTCCCAACAAAATTATTTAAATGATTATTTCACAATCAAAATAAAAATATATATTGTGTGGAAGCAATACATTTTATTCCTCACCATTTTGTATAGCTATGTGGATAAATAGTATTTTTTTTTTCATAAAAAATAGTATCTATATACCCTTTAAGAACGTGCCTGCTTGTGCTTAGATATTTAGGTTCTACCTGCTTCATACTGAAGCTTCCAATGCTTGTGTGGCTCCTGCCCGTGAATAGATGCCTCAGTAAGTGATGTACATTATCGGAATAAAACGAGTGATAGCTCTTATCTCTGTGTGCCAGACAATCTCTCTCCATACCAACAGCTCTCCTTTAATGCACCTTTCAAGCTCTCCAAGTGCTTATAGAGAGAGCAGAAACATTTTAAAACCGTCAAAGCAAGTAAAAGGGCAAAGGGATAGAGATACACACATCTATATGAGAGAAGCCTTTCAATAGGGAAACGCTTTTCCACAGCATAAAGTAGCCTGCTGCATCTCTAGTTCAGCTAGCTATGACAACACAATACGCGTTAGGAGCTTGTATCTGCTTTTTCTGCCAAATGTTGGCCCCCAGAATAGGGATGCTATAGCCTAGAGTTCAGAGTTTACATGGACTGGACTCTGCTGGGATCTGCGGAGACCAAAATGATACAATAGTGATGATGCAATAGTTCTCAACCTTTTCAGGCCGGGACCCCCAAATAATCATATTTGAACTGGGTACCCCCCAAAATAATCATATTTGAACTGGGGACCCCTGCACCCTGACAAACACTTGGAATTGTAGGAGTTGAGGCGTTAAATTTAGTTTGACTCAGTTCCACAGATAAATATTGTGAAAATAGCACAATTGCGAGGCGTTGTGAGCCTGTAGATTGGCTATTTTCAAAATCTTTGTTTCTTATATAATTTGACAATTTGGCCAATGTTTGACCAGTTTTTATAGTTGGTTACTTTTGATGCAGTAATGGTCTTTTTTCTTTGCTTTCTTTCTTTTTTAGGTATTCAAAATGTCTTAAAATTTATGAAATTCTCACTTCACTGTCCTCTGGGGACCCCACCCAAAGATTGAGAACCACGGACCTCGTACGTCGGCCTCGGCATGATGTCCCTGGCTGTGAAACACCAATGTTTGTGACCATGGCCGAGCGTATAGCGTTCATGTTTCAGCCTGGCTCAGGATAAAAGTGTTTCACATTTACATGCGCTATCACCGTAAAAAGCAGTTTCAGCTAGAATTAGCAAATAGCTGAGTGATTGCATAATGACGCAAGTTGGGAATGCATGCTCCACTCGGTTACGCAATACCCATTGTACCCATTGTCAGATACCCGTTGTACCCGTCTGTTTGTTTGTCTGTCTGTCTGTCTGTGTCCATTTTGTGCCCATATAAGAAGATTTCTGTATCTGTCTGTCTGTGTCCTTTTATGCCCATATGGAGTTCTGTGTGATGCATGCCCAAATATGGAGCCCAGGCCAGTCTATGACATCAGTACTATGAGTTCATATTGATGACATCATGGTACTCTATATGGGGATTTGTGAATTTATGTATATTTTTTGTAGAAGCACCGATCTGACCGACTTCACACTTGGCACATAATATTAATACAAAATGTATATATATATATATAATATAAAATCATAATAATTATAAAGTAATTGTATTTGTAATACAGTTTGCATTTGGACAAATCTCAAAGTGCTGCTATAAACATTTGCATAAAAATCACATCTCTGTAAAATTATCTAAGAAAGCAGAAACAAAACTTTAAAAACATGAGAGGGCATAAAGCCTATTGAGGTAAAACCAGTGTAGCTAAAACAAAATGCTTTGTTAAAAAGGTAGGTCTTTAGTTCTCTCTTAAAACAATCAACAGAATGCGGTGCTCTCAGGTGGGCAGGGAGGGCACTCCACAGTCGGTCGTCCCCATGGCACATAGCTTGGTCTTGGGAGGTTGGAGGAGGTTAGTGTTTGTAGAGCAGAGGTTGCCAGCCGAGGTTTGTGACGAGACTAGTTCTTTGAAGTAGGAAGGAGCGTTGCCGTGGATGCGCTGATGAGTTAACAGGGATATCTTGTATTCGTCAGAAGGCATTCGTAGAATAAACACTGTCTCGCTCCCCAAAAGTAATATTGTGACTTCTTGACCAAACGTCAAACGGTGACTTGAAGAGGGTACCCTTCCAGTCAAACAGTGACTTCCCGGCCACTTCCGCACTTCAGGAATGCGGGAGTGCAGTTTTCAGAACCAAGACGGTCCGCGAGTCGCTGTGCGGAGCGTTGCGAAGTCCGATCGTAGCTCATATTCCCCAAAAGTCAACATGTTGCCCCCCCTTCAAGTCACCATTTGACATTTGGTCACTGTTTGCCCCAAGAAGTCACAATATGACTTTTGGGAGTTAAAAGAGCATAATTATAAGCCCTGGTCTGGTTGGCGAGAGAAGGTGACAGTGGCAAAAGCCTCCCCTGATAATCAGCTCAAAGCGGGTTCATGGCACCACTTAGCGCGCATCCCACTGACTTCCTCCCGTCTGCATGCCTCAAGTACTTTACATTTACAAAAACCCACCGCATGCACGCAGACCACCTAAGTCCACATTGTGTGTGTGTGTTGGCATGGAAACATCACACAGCTGTCCCAGTAAGCCCATGCAGTCTGAGTACCTGTCACTCTGTGCTGTATAATATCATTCAACAGAGCTACTGGATCCCGTAGACCCGGATCCGAAGAATTGCTTCCGAAATGACTGATGGTGGAGGAAGTACTCAAATTATAATGTTTTTTTTAACCCATTAAGACCTGAGGCCGATTCTACAAATGTCTTCTAAATACTAACTGTTTTTCTGAGAAACTTATGTTGCTATAATATCAGTGGTTCTCAAACTTTTTCATGTCAAGGACCCCCAAAGTTTATGTCTTTGGCTGCC